>NC_041384.1:5986729-6039244 GCF_002162155.2 Triticum dicoccoides | reverse complement strand
CCTTTAGTACCAGGTGGAGCGACGACCCGGTACTAAAGGGGGTGCGCTGCCAGGCGAGGGGCGCAAAGTTTAGTCCCAACTCGCCGGACAAAGGGCAGCCGCACTGGTTTATAAACCCAGCTGGGGCTGCTCCTTCGAACTCCTCTATATAGCAGGCTTCTGGGCCTAACTATGGCGCGCTGTCCTGTGAGCCTGCTGGCCCTTCTGGGCCTGAATTTGCACACCCGAGGTCTGACAGGCCCACTGGGCAGTGCCCCAACAAATTTTTATATAGTTTTTTTCTTTTCTGCATTATTTATTTTCTTCTATTTATTTTTGAGTAATTTTTTATATAGTTTTTTTCTTTTCTGCTTTATTTATTTTCTTCTGTTTATTTCTGAGGAGTTTTTTATATAGTTTTTTTTTCTTTTCTACTTTATTTATTTTCTTTATTTATTTCTGAGTAGTTTTTATATAGTTTTTCTTTTCTTCTATTTATTTCTGAGTAGTTTTTTTATATAGTTTTTTTCTTTTCTGCTTTATTTATTTTCTTCTATTTATTTCTGAGTAATTTTTTTAGATAGTTTTTTTCTTTTCTGCTTTATTTATTTTCTTCTATTTATTCTGAGTAATTTTTTTATATAGTTTTTTATTTTCTGCAGTTGTAATAAGTTACTAAAATTTTGAATTGCCGGTGTAACAGATGAGTTTTCATCTAAAACCCTGATACTTTGAAAGAGATTGTGCAGTTTGTACACGAAGTGCATCCTGTTTTTGCCGTGACCCTCTCTACTTTTTTGCACATGCTATGCGGGCGAAATGATGATACCATGCCAAGTTTTAACCTTTTCTGAGTTCATTTGTAGTGCTTTTGAATTTCAGGGCCATTTAGCTCAAAACAAATCAGTAAATGCATTAAAAATAGCAAATTATGTCAGAAAGGGTTGAAAATTGATGACGTGGCTTTGAATGGTGCCTGCTGAACGCAAAAAAGTCCGGAGTTTGAGAGGACAGAGTGAGGGTTTAAACATGTAAAAATATACATAAAAAATACATTGATCATCATTGATCTTTTTGTGTACAATCTGAATTGTCAATATGAGTCCTCAACGGTTTAGAAACCGGTGAAGACTCATATTGCGGCCACAAATTCTACACATAGAGTTCAATGAAGACCAAGCGCTTGTGATAGTTTGAGAAGTAACATATTTAAGATGGTAAAAACCCTGTTAGCCGAGCCGGAGCACGGTGTGCCACATCCTCTTTAGTACCGGTTCATGCAACGAACCGGTACTAAAGGTTCGCAACGAATTGGTAATAATTAGCTCTGGCCGCCTAGCCGTTTCGAACCGGCACTAATGGACACATTAGTGCCGGTTTTGTTACAAACCGGTACTAATGTGCTTCACATTATGCCGTTTTTCTACTAGTGTGTTTTTTCCTGCATGACCTTATTCCTTGCACTCTTGAGTCTTTTGAGAAGGAGAATTTTTTTTTGTTGATGAGTCGGCCCAAATAGATTTTAGATGATTGCCAAAAAGTTGTTATTGAAGGATTGGAGTCAAGCTTAGGATCAGTTTATCCTATGGGACTGTACTACAAGGTTGAGGTATGTCTCTCCTCATTTATTTTGGTATCGAACCTTGTTGGTTGCATTCTTGGGTGCTTTGACAAGGAGAAATTACACAATGCGATTGTGGTCACTACTTTTGATTATATTTTGCAAGCAGTTCTGTGAAGCCATTGTGGCATGTACTTAGAACTTCTGTTGATGTGCAGTGGTCAACCGACAACGCAGAAATCAGGTTTATAGATGAGTGCTTTATGCCGGGGTGGACGAGCTTCCGTTAGGCCATTGATTTCCCAATGAAGGAGCTTTGAGGCAAGCACTGCAATGATGTATATTTGTATATGGCATAATCTGTAGGAACCGTCTCCTTGTTTCCTTTTATTCTTGGTTTTTCTCCAGTTGATTACTGCCCTATGAGATCTGCACAGAAAAAATTCATATTGATTTGTTTAGTTGTGGCATGTATCATAGCTACACCAGTCTGATAATTTAGTCCTCAAATAAGGTAGTTTCCGTCTCCCCTTTACATGTGATGGATGTATGTGGTTGTTGCTTGCCGTTGCTGAAGCGAGGACTCTTAAGTGTATTTTTGTGTTCTCCCTGATGATGTTAATCAGGACGTATGTGTTCTGTTGGTCTATTTTCATTTGTCTACCTCTATAGAATTTCAAAGATGTAATTTTCTATCATGTAGTTGCCTATTTCTTCATATACTAACCCTCTCCTAAATGATAGATGAGGCAGGTGACTTATCTCACGTTTTCTTTTCTGTAAATTACAACAAGTCTATTTTAGTCAACTTAAGGGTATGTTGAATATGACTGTTAATGAAGATATTCATTCTTGTTATTGAATGTGCACAATCTGTTTCATTTTAAAGTAGTTCCTTATCTTTATGACTAGACTAGGCTTCTACTTTAGCGAGTGTTTCACTTCAACACAGATTGATGCAAGAAAGAAAGAATTCTTTTGCAATAAAGCAAGCATTGAGTGCCCAAAGCAGAAGAGTCTGAATTTTTTGCCGACGTAAATTTAAAGTAACCTTCTCCATGCAATTTTTTTCCAACCATTTGTATCTAAATATCAGTACCCATTTTGAACTACATGCTCAGGCTGACCTTTTTATTTGATGTTATTGGTGTGGTATGTGTATAATTGTTAACTTGGTTGCGGTTTTAGTAATAGGTCGTCACACATTACAGAAATCTATTTTCCATTCTATGTCTCTATGCTCATTTTGTGCCCGGGTGCAGCTATGAAGGAACACTACAGGTAGAGAAGAAAGAAAGGAAGAATGATGGTACGAACCACTGAGATACCGAGTCCGGCCAGCCAGATGAGTATCAGGAGAGTGTTTCTTCATTGGACAAAAATTGTCCTTTAGACTATATTAGTCTTTTAATCATTAATGAGTAGACTAACGCATACATTTTTTTCGACTGCACCCATATAGTCTGTCTTTGCTGAATATACTATATTTACTTCATTTCTCTATTGAGTTAGCAATGGAAATATAAATGATTTATATACTATATAATTTGCAACCATATAGTGATCAATTAACGTTGTTTCTCTATATAATTTTGTCTTTGCTGAATATACTATATTTGTTTGGTCTGCACCCATATAATGATCAACTAACTCCCGAAAACATCCTTTCTAGACATAATTTATTTTCATGATTTGTCTTTGCTTAGGATTCTCATTTAATTGGTGAGCACTCATATTTGGAATATCAGCTGTTTAGTACTGGTTTATCATTTTAAGAAAATAGGAGCAATGTGATTTTGTTCTCTAGAGACTTGAATTGAATAGTAGGTCCTTTTAGTACTGTCCTACTACCTTTTGTAGCTAACAAATACATCAGTTCGACTAGGCATTATCATGTATTGTATCGTAGTATCTTTTTTTGCATAGAGTAAATACCTACTTCTGCTGTAGGTTACTTTTCTTTATAAAATTTGGTTCAGGATGCCGTTTTACCTGTTGCAATACCTTCAGCATAGAAGCAGTAGTGGTCTGCTCCTCCAAAGATCTATAGCTTGTGGATGCTGCGGATGTGGCACAGGGAGCAGATGAAATGGGAATAAGAGGACCCCCGGTGCGCGCACAAATTGTTTCTACCTGACGGCTGATAGTGAGGGTGAGCACCGAGTTGCAAAGTCGTCGCCCTTCCCTGCAAATTACAGTTCCTTCAAATTAACCAAATCACCATCTAATTTTTTTCCTAATTTTCTCATATTTCTTAGATGCCTCTGACCTGTCTTGAGAAGGTTCGAGCCGAAGTATAACTTGTACAATGCATCACCAATTCGTCCGACAACACTGTTGTTGTAGAGGTAGCAGCGACCACATCTCTCCACAGAAGCATCGCTAGCTGCGGCCGTCGATGTACCTGATGTTGTGTATGCCTCTTCATCCCTTTAGTCTGCTTGGTTATTCGGTAGTCGGATAAAATATAATATCGTTTATTAATCCTTTTGGTTAATTACAATATCCTACACTCACCTGACAGAATTTCATGATTGTTTTGTTATGAAATAGGTTCTGCCGGAGCGAAGGGCCAGCGCATTTTGAAGGGTTTGAGACTGAATTGTTCATATAGTCTTGCAACTATTTTTGTAGCCAAATGATTATTTTTTTAGATGCATTAGTTAAGAGCACTGATTTTTTTGAAGAGCTTTATCATGACATAGATCTTGGTTTCGCTTTACTGCCATGCAGAGGTTGGATGGAGCATCGAGGATTTCAGGCTTGGGGGTGGCCACAGGTTGCCGGATAGCAGGATGAGTTGGATGTGTTCTTCAAAGACAAGGTAATGTCATGGCTGACGTGTACCTCAAGTACATACTTCTAAGTTTGGTCATTTGTTTATCCTCATAGTTGGTTTCTCTTAATACTTTTTCTTAGAGACATGATCAAAGATAGAAAAGTTTCATTTCTGAGGCAAAAGTGGCAGTATAGTATGCATGCCTTGTTGATCCGTTCATGCAATTGGAAGAAGTATCTGATTCATGTGACCTAATTCAAGTTAACTTGAGTACAACGGTAGATAAACATTCACTTACAAATCCTACTCCAAATGGACATCAAGAGTAGTACACGGACAGTGTAAAACGCGTTTGTGTTAGCTGAGTGAAAATTAGAGATCAGCCTGGTGGTACTTTATTATTTTACACTAGTAGAAAAAGGGCCATTTGTCCCGTTTCATAAGGCCCATCTGTCCCGGATGGGTAACCGAGACTAAAGGGTCGTTACTAATGCCCTAGGCCTTTAGTCCCGGTTCTTATACCAACCAGGACAGATGGGCCTCCACGTGGCCGCTCCGGGGAGCCCAGGCAGGAGGGCCTTTGGTCCCGGTTGGTAGCACTAACCGTGACCAATAAGCTTCCACACGTCAGCATTTTGGGGGCTGTTTTTTTGGAAAGGAGGTGGTTTAGGGGTTTTGGGGGTTAATTTAGGTTGTTATAGGTAGCTAATAGAGAGATGTGTCCTCTCTTATCTCCGTGCTACTGCAATTGCTATGCCTAAACATGACTTAGATTGAAGTGAGGCAACATGTGGTGCATGTCGAAATTAGTACAATCTCAAGTTTGGATTGTACTAATTTCGACATGCACCACATGCATGTTGCCTTTACTTCAATCCAATGCATGTTCATTTCACCCATAGATATATAATAACCCTTCATCCTCGCATCATGCATCATCATAGTAACAAGTCCTACTAATCATCATCATACAACTTCTACTCGTTATTAATAACAAGTCATACGATCATCATCCTGATAGTCATCGAACCAACCCTACTTAATTGTTCTTCGCACATGATCATCAGTATTATGCAGGACCTAAATACCCTATTCAAGGTAAAATAGCATAAAACAATATAGACCCTGACTCTCCATTATGGAGAATGGAGATCATCGATCCTGTCTCCAATTCTTGCGTGGTGCTTCCTTTTGCTTCCGAGAACCTCCTTACGATTGTCCACATTTTTTCCATTATCTGATTAGCATGTCTCCACTTCTTTTAGAAATCCGGTATGGACAGTTGAGATTCGTAGTATGACCTGGATATATGTTCAAAACACTAAGGCTGCCATTCTGATACATCAAATGAGGAACACAATTCTCTGCGATTCTCTGTTGAAAAACATAGTAATAACTTAATAGTTAGCAATGATGTACTAGTTTTAGAAGTATGCAAAAGATGCACGGATGTCGTAATAGTAAAAAATCATACCAGGGCATCTCCATGGTAGTTACCGTAGTTCAACACGTGCACTAGTGGCACATATTGACCATAATGTTGAGGAGTTTGATTGTAGATATTGTAATTCTCAAGATCAGTACAAAATCCGACCAGATGATTTTTCTCCTGATAAGTTAACTCGGAGCCATTGGTGTAGTAGGTTTGTCTACCATGTTCCTCACATTGTTTGAGCAATCAAAATAAGCTGTCAAATATTTTGAAATAAACAATATAAATTAGTTAATAATTAACTATGTTTGAGAAACTCACATAGCGGTAGAACTGGAGGCGTATCAACAAGGACCCAAATGTTCATATTGTCTTGGTCGATGTTAGGATCACGAAGATCCATGGTGACAAGCATACCCTCGTCAAAACCATACATCTTGCAAAATGCTTCCCAATTTTTTCAACCAAAATGGGTTACACTCTCAGCATTATATAGATTTACTTCAAAATCCACATCGTGATGGGTCCTTAGGTGAATTTTCTTCGTTTCAAAATTTTCATGGTCTTCAAAATCCATCCTCTCCAAGACATATCGTCTTCCATGGCATGGAATAAGCTATACTCAAATTGTAAAAGATTAAAATTACATGTTGAAATAGTTGAAGTCATGCTTAATTACGAAAAAACACTTGTCGCCGTTGCGTACCGTTTCAACATCGAAGGTCTCCTCGAGCTTAATGCTGAAGCGCCGATCATCGTCCAGGTGAGGCCTGTCGCACAAACCTCGATCGTTGTGGCACCAGCCGCACTCCTCCGGGAGACTTTCGTCGTCCGATGATGACATTTCCAACGTTCATAATTCAAAGATTAAACTTGTACAATTAAATATATGTACTACAAAAACTAAATTAGATCATTATTATTCATCACGGGTTGACTATCCGTTTGTCGAGTCTTTTCTTGAAAATTCTCAGCTCACGTGGTGTATACATTCGACCATTGGTGATGGTCGCTCCTCCATTTGTCCCCGAGTGCATTACACCAAAATGTCTAGCACACGGGAACGAAGGAGAAGCGACCCCCACGACAACAGTCGGGATTCTTCGTCTTCTCATATATATATATATATATATATATATATATATATATATATATATATATACACGCAACCATGTAGCGACGGACGTGCTCGTCCTCCTTGCTGACACGGTGAAGTACCACCTCCGCAGTGTCCGAAAGCCTAGGCACCATCACTGGCCCACGCGACCGCCACCAAACAAGGATCGGTGAGGGAGTCCTGGATTAGGGGGTGTTCGGGTAGCCGGACTATACCTTCAGCCGGACTCCAGGACTATGAAGATACAAGATTGAAGACTTCGTCCCGTGTCCGGATGGGACTTTCCTTGGCGTGGAAGGCAAGTTTGGCGATGCGGATATTCAAGATCTCCTACCATTGTAATCGACTCTATGTAACCCTAACCCTATCCGGTTTTTATATAAACCGGAGGGTTGTAGTCCGTAGGCAATCAACTCCATATACAACAATCATACCATAGGCTAGCTTCTAGGGTTTTGCCTCCTTGATCTCGTGGTAGATCTACTCTTGTGCTACCTATATCATCAATATTAATCAAGCAGGACGTAGGGTTTTACCTCCATCAAGAGGGCCCGAACCTGGGTAAAACATTGTGTTCCCTGCCTCCTGTTACCATCCGGCCTAGACACACAGTTCGGGACCCACTACCCGAGATCCGTCGGTTTTGACACCGACATTGGTGCTTTCATTGAGAGTTCCTCTGTGCCGTCACAATCAGGAAGGATGCCTCCTCCCATATTTAAAGACGACGCCGTTGCTAAGGGAGCCTTGGCTGTCAGCCTAACCCTCCGGCTAGGTGGTTTCCTCATGACCGCCTGTTCGGCTATTGCGCCGACGGTGACCTCTCGGGTCATCAAAAGCAACCTATACATCAGCTCGGAGCTCGTCGAGAAGCTAGATCCAATGGAGCTCTCTTCCGTAAACAAGCTCTTGGATCGCATCGCCGCCCTGGGGGTCGCTATGGATTACGACCAGGTTGGGCTTAAACCCGATCTAAGAGAAATTAACTCTCCCCAAGTCACCCACCACATTGCCGTGGTAGAGACACAGTGCGGCGACCCTTCATCTATTTTAACGACTAGCTATGTCCGAATTCCCGACCCCTCCAAGCCGGATACCCGTGGAGGGGGAGATGTAACTCAAGACCTGAGCTTAGGATCAGGCAATGGGCCAGATTCACTGGACAACATCCAAGAATCCGAAGATCAGAGTTCGGAAACTCTTCGGCCTCCGAATCTTCGATTGGGTGAGGTTTCAGATTCAACGACACCCGCCCACCCGATCATAAGCGATCTCTCCCAAATCAGGCAGAGGCCTGAGGAAACAGTACATCATTACTGGGCCAGATTCCTCCTGGTTATGAACAGGATAAAGGGTTGCCGTGAGGAAGACGCAATCTCAATTTTCTAAAGTAATTGCACGGACAAGGGAATCCTTAATGCCGTAAGTCGTCGTGATATCACACGCTTCGCTGACTTGGCGTCCATAGTACAAAAATACTGTGCGATGGAAAGCGCCTGGAAAACCGAAATAAATTTTTGGGATAATCCAGCCTTGAATAGTAATCCCGTACGAACTAAGAGGGTGCATTATCACAGGACACTCGGGATAAACACCAAAAACCAAAACCCTCTACAGGGCATGGAACCGTACTGGAAAGATGGCTTGATGGACCCTGTAGAATTCACAGTACAGAGAACGCCACACCAACTCACAGCCTTAGAGCATGTTGGATACTCCGGCAGGTGGCCAAAATCGGCGAGGACCTCTTAATTCGGAGGCTGCAGAAAGCCAGCCCAAGGACACCAGTACCGTTCTCACAGTCTTCGAGACTTTCTCATCAAACAATGTGCGAAAAAGAACACTCCGCAGCCTCGCCGAAGTCTATCAAGTTGCAACAATAAATCCATGGAGCGACACTGCCATTACCTTCAACGCAAGTGATGAACCTAGATTCCGAACAGCCCGAGCACCAGCCGCATTGGTCCTCAGTCCCATAGTGGACGGCTTTCGCCTCACCAAGGTGCTCATGGATGGAGGCAGCGGACTGAACCTCATTTATGAGGAAACCCTTCAAAAAATGGAAATAGACTGGAACCGCGTCGAGCGAAGCAGCACAACCTTTAGAGGAATAATCCCCAGTCGGGAAGCGCGCTGCACAGGAAAAATCACACTAGATGTGGTGTTCGGCACGCCGGATAATTACAGGTCCGAAGAAGTCACGTTTTAGGTGGCCCCGTTTAAGAGCGGATATCACGCTTTACTAGGGCGGGAAGCATTCACAATCTTCCATGCAATACCCCATTACGGGTACATGAAGCTTAAGATGCCCAGGCCCAATGGAATTATCACTCTAGCTAGTGATCCGGACATAGCACTCCGCGCCGAAAACAAGACGGCCGCATTAGCCCTTGAGGCGCTATCCGAAGCCTTAGCGGCCGAGGAACTAACTGCGCTGCGCTCCACGGTTAACAGGGATGATGTGATACTCGATAAGAGATCCAAATCCACGTCCTTCAAGCCAGCTGACGAAATAGTCAAATTCCAGGTCCATCCAACGGACCCCAATAAAACAGCTTCCATCGGGGCACGACTGACCCCTGATGCAGACGCCGCACTGCGAGAGTTCCTACGAGAGAACTGGGACATCTTCGCCTGGCACCCTTCAGACATGCCAGGGATCCCACGCAGGCTGGCCGAACACAGCTTAAATATCCTAAAAGGATTTAAACCTGTGAAACAAGCCCTTTGGCATTTTTCCGAACCCAAGAGACAGGCTATGGGAGAGGAGCTAGCCAAGCTATTAGAGGCCGGATTCATCAGAGACATAAAACATCCGGACTGGCTAGCAAACCTGGTGATGGTACCAAAGAAGGACAAATCCTGGCGCCTATGTGTCGATTTTAGAGACCTTAACAAGGCTTGCCCAAAGGATCCCTTCCCCCTCCCCCGTATCGATCAAATTATCGATGCCACCGCAGGACACAATTTGTTGTGTTTCCTCGACGCATACTCCGGTTACCATCAAATCAAGATGGCAGAATCAGACCAAGCTGCAAAAAGCATTCATCACACCATATGACCCATTCTGCTTCAACACAATGCCCTTTGGGCTGAAAAACGCCGGCGCAACATATCAGCGCATGATCCAGATATGTCTGGCAAACCAGATCGGCAAAACAATGGAGGCGTATGTGGATGATGTGGTCGTCAAATCATGACATGTCGAATCCCTAGTAAATGACTTGAGGCTTACATTCAATAACCTCCGAAAATATGACATCAAGCTGAACCCAGAAAAATGCGTCTTCGGCGTTCCAGCCGGAAAGCTCTTGGGCTTCATTGTATCCGGTAGAGGAATTGAAGCAAACCCAGCCAAGATCCGAGCTTTGTCACAATTGGATGTCCCAAAGGACCTTAAACAAATACAAAAATTAACCGGATGCTTTGCGGCTTTAAGCCGCTTCATCTCCCGCTTGGGAGAAAATGCACTACCCCTTTATCGCCTCCTTCGGCGCACCGAACACTTCGAGTGGACGGATGCCGCCACGGCCGGACTTGATGAAATAAAAGACATATTGGCAACAAACCCAGTCCTAGCCGCGCCAATCACCGGCGAACCAATGTTATTGTACATTGCAGCAACACACCAAGTTGTCAGCGCAGTGCTCGTTGTCGAGCGGGAAACGGACGGACACAAATTCCCCCTTCAAAGGCCGGTCTACAACGTGTCCACTGTCCTCACTCCATGCAAATCACGGTACCCGCATTATCAAAAGATTGCATACACGGTATTCATGGCGTCCCAGAAGCTATGACACTACTTTCAAGAGTGTTCCATAACAGTAGCCTCGGAAGTGCCACTAAACGATATTATCAACAACCGCGATGCAACGGGCCGGATTGCAAAATGGGCCATCGAGCTTCTCCCGTTCGATATAACCTATAAGCCACGGTGAGCTAGTAAATCGCAAGTTTTGGCCGACTTCGTCGCAGAATGGACGGATGCCGAGCTCCCTAAAGAGTACGGCACATATTCGAACTGGATTATGCATTTCGACGGCTCCAAAATGTTGGCCGGACTGGGGGCCGGCGTCGTCCTAACGTCCCCCACAGGAGACACAGTCCAATATGTGCTCCAGATCATGTACACGGATTCCAACAATGCAGCCAAATATGAGGCCCTCCTACATCGCCTCCGGATAGCAGTATCCATGGGTATCCAACGCCTAGAGGTACGCGGGGATTCAAACCTTGCGATATCCCAAATAAATGGAGACTTCGACGCCAAGGACCCAAAAATGGCAGCTTACCGCGGCGCCGTCCTAAAAATGTCAGCTCGGTTCGAAGGGCTGGAGTTCCACCATATAGCCCGAGAAAACAATCAAGCGGCGGACGTCCTAGCACGCATCGGAGCAAAACCCGATGCAGTCCCCCCAACGTCTTTTTGGAAAGATTGTTCAAGCCATCCGTAACATTGGAGGGGGAACCCGCAAATGACAGCCCGAACCCAGCCGCACCACTCGACGCCGAACAATCTGACACAATCGGAGGCTCTGCCAATGAAATTACACCTTCAGCCCTCGTAATAATGGCGGTTACCGCCCCGTGGACAGAACCATTCCTAGACTACCTTACTAGGTAGGAACTCCCGGAGGACCAAAACGAGGCCCGCTGCATAGTGCGGCGATCTAAGGCCTACAGAGTCTATGAGGGAGAACTTTATAAGAAAAGCACTACCGGAGTCCTTCAAAGGTGCATCTCCGAAGAGGAAGGGCGGAACCTCCTGGCTGAAATTCATGCCGGACTCGGTGGTCACCACGCCGCTGCTCGGTCCCTTGTTAGCAAGGCTTTCCGTACAGGCTTTTACTGGCCGACGGCCCGAGCAGACGCTCCGGACCTAGTCCAACGATGCCCTGGTTGCCAACTTTTTGCCAACCAAAGCCATATGCCACCCACCGCACTGCCAACTATACCCATCACCTGGCCTTTTGTGGTCTGGGGGCTTGACATGGTCGGGCCCCTTAAAGGTGGAACCCATAGGAAAAAATACTTACTGGTCATGGTGGATAAGTTCACCAAATGGATAGAAGCCAAGCCTATTAAAACGGCCGAATCCGGACCTGTGATAGACTTCATATCCGGGGTTGTACACCGTTATGGCGTCCCCCACAGCATCATAACCGACAACGATACAAACTTTACTGCCGACGAGGTAAAACTCTGGTGCAAAAACATGGGCATCAAGCTCGATTATGCTTCCGTCTATCACCCACAAACCAACGGCCAGGTCGAACGTGCAAATGGTCTTATCATGAGCGGCATTAAACCTAGACTGGTGCAGTCCCTTAAGGAATCTAACACGCGCTGGGTAGAGTAGCTCGACTCCGTGCTATGGGGGCTGCAGACCATGCCAAATCGCACCACCGGACACACACCATTTTTATGGTGTACGGCGCAGAAGCAGTTCTGCCCTGCGACATAATTCATGACTCACCTAGAGTGTGCATGTACGAAGAAAGAGAAGCCGAGCTCGATCGGCAGGACAACTTGGACGCCTTGGAGGAGGAGCGCGATGTGGCAAAAGCCCGTTCCGCATTTTATCAACAGCAGGCCCGAAGATACCAAAGCAGAGAAGTACGGGCCAAAAATTACAATGTTGGCGAACTAGTTCTACGCCTGCCGGATAAGAAAAAGGACAAAAACTCAAGCCCAAGTGGGAAGGTTCATTCATAATCGACCAAGTCCTGACTGGTGGGGTGTACCGCCTGCGAGATGCGTCGAACAACCGACTCGAGCCGAACACATGGAACGCCACCCGTCTTCAAAGATTCTATGCCTAGCGCCGGACTCTGTGTTCGTATCCTTCCTCTGTCCATCCCTTTTTTGTATTTTTCTGTCCTACATTTCTCTCCTTCCCATTTTTTTTCTTTCATAGCCCTTAAAGGCTCATCTAGTGACGCGCCACTCACGCTCATTAAACCTGGGGGCTTCTTTAACAGAAGCTTATTTATACGGGCTTGACGCCCAACACATGCGTCAAACTTCCGCATGTACCTTTTTTCTTCACCATTATATGCATCGATATGACTTAAGTTTTGGACAAGCTGGGTTGCCTGGCTCCTGTGCTTACCCCTACGTTCCCGATTGTTTGGCTAGGCGGTAAAGGGAGCACCTCTGCGATTGTTACTGCCGGGTCAGCCGGATGTGTACCTCAGACTAGGTGAAGCCGAAAGCTAGCATTCTTAAGGGAATATTCTGTCGGTGAAATAAAAGATGATCTTTTTACTCATTTTATGCGCCCCCAGATGCTTTTTTTTCTGCGTCTCTTCACGTAGTACGGACATGCACCTTAGGGCATGCCTCCCAGCGAAAGGAACCCTTAATGGAACTATTCTCTCTGGAAGATGTTTCTTACTGACCATGTAATATAACATAACTAGTTGGGCACCTGTCTGATAAAGCACTGATGAACCCTACGCCTGGTCTCCACGCATACCCCGGTTTTCATATAACTGCTAGGGTATTCGGACACACTCCGGACGGTCAGGTCCCGAGGTTGAAGCGAAAAGGTCGGCAACGACAAACGATCTACAATCCGGCTAGAAGGCATTACACATGTCAATTCAAAATTACACAGTCATTCTGACTGATTGTATTCCTCTTCTATACCATCTAATAGGCTGTCTAATTTACAGTCCTGCTGGGAATACTTCGCGGCCAACTCTACTTGGCCGTATACTAAGCTTACAGGGATCTCCTTCCCATCAGGCCCCACTGGTCCGACCTCGGCCATGTGGTTTGGGTCAGACTTCGTAAAACAGGTCTTCACCATGGCCCAGGCCTCCCTAGCGCCTTGTCGGCAGGCCGATATCTTCCACAATCGGAAGCGCTGCCGAGCTCCCTTCAGCTTCTCCTCAAGCTCTCCAAGGCCCTCGGGCATGGAGTGGGCAGGCCATAAGGCTTGGGCAATACCCCGCATCGCCTACCGAATTCGCTCGTGCAGTTGCAGGAGTTCGAGAAGAAGGTCACCCGTAGAACCGGGCATCTCCTCTGCAGGACGACCTGTGTGCATACCTACAGACATTACTCTGTTAGTCGACTTCCTCGCCGAACTCTTTTTTCAAAGTTCGTTCAAGCACTTACTAAAAATGTCGTGTCGAAGCCGCTGATTCTCCTTCGTGGAGTCCGACAGCTGGCCACGAACATCTTTAAGTTCGATGTCCAGCTTGGTGTTGGTGTCCTGAAGATCATTCTTCTCTCGCCTCACCTTTGTCAACGTACTCTCACCGGCCTTTAGCCGGCGTAAGAGTTGTTGCTTGTCCAGATCGAGTCCGGCGCCATCTGAAATATGATTTGTCAGATTTGCACCTGAGGGGGTCTTTTGGGCTCTCCTGCTGCGGCTAGTGCGGCCTCTAGATGGGCCTTGCACTTTTCCAGCTCCTGGGACAGTACGGTATTCTTCTCTGTAAGAAGCTGCATATTAAATGATCCTTAAATCAGTTGGTCTAACTGCTTCAAGTCTCGGGGGCTACATGCATATATATATTTAACCAAAATTTTCTTACCCGTATGTCTTTTACATACTGCTCCGTGGCTCTGGCTAAACCATTTTGAGCGGCATGGAGGTACGCATCTCCTAAATTAAAGGCATCTAAAGCCTCTTGGGAGAAACAAGCGTCGCGTAGAATTGTCCAGCGATGCCTGTGGTTCATGGCACTCTCCACTTCAGAATTTGTGGCAGACAGCCTGTCCGCATCCTCTGTCGGAGGAGCGTCCGGTGCGCGCCTTGTGCTCACCTCCGCTTCCTGGCCAGACGTTGGAGCCTGGCTGGTGGAGGCGCGATTGGCAACCTCTCTGGATGTAGTCCGGCGAGGTCTCTTCGTTCTGAAGGTAGCACGAATGTTAATATGCCCTAACAGAATAACTCCAGGGAAACAGAGGGTGCACTATACCTTTTTGCCCCATGGGGCCCTGTGGCCCCTTGTTGGCTAGCCGCCGCAGGTTTGGCCTCCTGCCTCGGAAATCTCCCCTGCAAAACACGGTTGTCGTCAGAAACACCGGGCTACGTAAGGGTGGAATCCCTTTCAAGGGAATAAGACCCCGGTTTCTGTCACCTGAGAGGCCAGGATTAACCCTGGGTAATCCGCCGTAATGGCTACCAAGGTATTGTCCTTGCTTAGCTGATGGAACACCCCGTCGAGAAGCTCCACCGATATGTTCGGATCCTCTTCGGAGTCCGGATTGAGGGACCGTTCTGGGTCCTTGGGCTGTGGAGGGCAGCTATTTATATCCTTTACCTCCTGTCACAGTTCCTGCATTGAAGTCATCAGACTACCTATCTAACCATGGGAGTATAAAACAAACGGGCAAGCACAATTGTTCACTTACCCAACTTGGAGGATCGTACATACTGAATCCGGCCCGCGGGTTGACGTGGAGGAATTCCTCCTTTTCTCCCTTGTACAAAGAGGATAAGATCTTTACTAAGGCGGCGGCTGAGGCCGGCCCCTTACGACCGTAACGTGTGGCGTCATCCTCCCCGTTGAAATCCCACATGGGGTGGTCTCTATATTGAAGCAGCTGCACCCCCCGCATAATGCATGCGGCCATGACTCCAATCATGGTTAGTCCGGAATGAGCCAACAGTCTTATCCGGCCCATCAGGTAAAGGACGTCTCTGTCACTTTCTCTCTGAGAGCTCCGCGGACGCCAGCTCAAGCGTTTCTTCAATGGAGCAGTATTGAACTCAGGGAGACCGACCCGGATAGGGTCCGGTAGCGGGACATCATCTATGTAAAACCATTCCGAATAGGTATCCGGTCCTGGCGATGCGCCATACTTCGGCTCCGCCCACTTGGTATATAGACCCCTCTTGAGAATGAGGCACCAGGCAGAATAACCTCTTCCACAGTGCGAAGTGAGCCTCAATGCCTAAAAATAGCCCGCAAAGGGCGACGAAACCCGCAATATGCAATACGGAGGCGGGAGTGAGATTGTGCAGCTGGAGGCCATAGAACTCCAGAAGCCCGCGAAGAAATGGATGAATTGGAAACCCCAGTCCCCTTATTAGATAGGGGACGAGGCACACCCGCTCTCCTTTAGAAGGATTGGGGGTGATCTCCGCTTGTTTTCCGCCATTGTAGGTGGCGAGACCGGCTCGGACCGGGACCATGTATGCCCGAGGGAGAAATCCCTTGGCCTGAAGCGACACTAACTCTCTATGCGGGATGGTGCAACTCTCCCAGTCCCCGGGTTTGGGACCGGAGGGGCGAGGGGAGGAGCTGCGATGGCTGGTCATGTTGGAATGGACCTTTGCTGGAAGCGCTCTGATGATAACTCGCGGAAAGGAGAAGATGTGGTTTGGACCAAAATCCCCATCCCGTTAAATAGGCGGCTCGTTTATACGGCTCGGGGTGTGGATGTAAAAACGCCTCGGCATTTCACATTCGTTTGACACGCGGAACACGGCCATTATTGGGCGTGGAAGCCGAGGAGCACTACATTACAAAAATCGGACATTATTCCTACAGGTACACAAGATTTGGAGAAGAACCCGCCTTGCAATGCCGAACAATCTGCGCGCCGGACTCGTCGTCATTGAAGCCTGGTTCGGAGGCTACTGAGGGAGTCCTAGATTAGGGGGTGTTCGGGTAGCCGGACTATACCTTCAGCCGGACTCCAGGACTATGAAGATACAAGATTGAAGACTTCGTCCCGTGTCTGGATGGGACTTTCCTTGGCGTGGAAGGAAAGTTTGGCGATGCGGATATTCAAGATCTCCTACCATTGTAACCGACTCTATGTAACCCTAACCCTATCCGGTGTCTATATAAACCGAAAGGTTGTAGTCCGTAGGCAATCAACTCCATATACAACAATCATACCATAGGCTAGCTTCTAGGGTTTAGCCTCCTTGATCTCGTGGTAGATCTACTCTTGTACTACCTATATCATCAATATTAATCAAGCAGGACGTAGGGTTTTACCTCCATCAAGAGGGCCCGAACCTGGGTAAAACATCGTGTTCCCTGCCTCCTGTTACCATCCGGCCTAGATGCACAGTTCGGGACCCACTACCCGAGATCCGCCGGTTTTGACACCGACAATCGAGTCAACGACGGGCTGGCTCCTCACCAACCTACGTCCCTTGAAAGGTAGCACCTCCCAATACCAGCCCGGCGGAGCCTAGTCCCGGACGTGGCCCCTCTGATCAAGCCGGCCTCCTCCGCCAAGTCGACGACGAGGATGTGGGATAGGCATCCTCGACATCGATGCGGGAATAATTGCTTGAACTAAAAAATAAACTAGTTCTATTAATTTTCTTGCTAAAAATAAACTACTGCTATAGTAAAATAAAGTAGTTTTATTAAATCAACTAGTTCAACTACTAATTAAGCACTTACTATAAATAAAATAAAGTAGTACTTACTAAAAATAAACTACTTCTATATATAGTAAAATAAAGTAGTTTTATTAAATCAACTAGTTCAACAACTAAGCACTTACTATAAATGAAATAAAGTAGAACTTACTAAAAATAAACTACTTCTATAGTAAAATAAAGTAGTTTTATTAAATCAACTAGTTCAACTACTAAGCACTTACTATAAATAAATTAAAGTAGTACAACTAACTACAACGACTTCGCTTGCATACATATGAACAAATATGATCGATCATCTATGAACAATATAAAAACATCATATGATATATGAACAAAAAAATCACATCTATGAAAAAAACCATCTAATCATATATTTTTTATGGTGGCCACGGCGGCGGCGGTGGTGACGGGGGGCAAGGCAGGGGCGCGGGGGCTGGGGCTCACTGGCGGCGGCGTCGGCGATGGCGCAGACTGGGGCGGTGACGATGCGGGGCGGCGCGGACCGGGGCGATGACCGACGCGGGGTTGATACGTCTCCAACGTATCCTTAATATTTTATTGCTCCATGCTATATTATCTACTGTTTTGGACATTATTGGGCTTTATTATTCACTTTTATATTATTTTTGGGACTAACCTATTAGCCAGGGGCCCAGCCCAGAATCATTGTTTTTTGCCTATTTCAGAGTTTCGTAGAAAAAGAATATCAAACGGAGCCAAAACCCTAATTCCACCGCCGCAACCTTCTGTACCCACGAGATCTCATCTTGGGGCCTGTTCCGGAGCTCCGCCGGAGGGGGCATCGATCACGGAGGGCTTCTACATCATCACCATAGCCCCTCCGATGATGTGTGAGTAGTTTACCTTAGACCTTCGGGTCCATAGTTATTACCTAGATGGCTTCTTCTCTCTTTTTGGATCTCAATACAATCTTCTCCCCCTCTCTCATGGAGATCTATTTGATGCAACCTTCTTTTTGCGGTGTGTTTGTTGAGATCGATGAATTCTGGGTTTATGATCAAGTTTATCTATGAACAATATTTGAATCTTCTCTGAATTATTTTATGTATGATTGGTTATCTTTGCAAGTCTCTTCGAATTATCAGTTTGGTTTGGCCTACTAGATTGATCTTTCTTGCAATGGGAGAAGTGCTTAGCTTTGGGTTCAATCTTGCGGTGTCCTTTCCCAGTGACAGTAGGGGCAGCAAGGCACGTATTGTATTGTTGCCATCGAGGATAACAATATGGGTTTTTTTTATCATATTGCATGAATTTATCCCTCTACATCATGTCATCTTGCTTAAGAAGTTACTCTGTTTTTATGAACTTAATACTCTAGATGCATGCTGGATAGCGGTCGATGAGTGGAGTAATAGTAGTAGATGCAGGCAGGAGTCGCACTAGTAGAAAACAGGGCTGTGGTCCAGGCCGGGTCAGCCCATTAGTCCCGGTTCAGTCCAGAACCGGGACCAATGTGGGCATTGGTCCCGGTTCGTGAGCCCAGGGGGCCGGCCGAGCCACGTGGGCCATTGGTCCCGATTCATCTGGACCTTTTGGTCCCGGTTGGTGGGATGAACCGGGACCAATGGGCCTTGCTCCTGGCCCACCACCATTGGTCCTGGTTGGTGGCTTGAACCTCGACCAAAGGCTCCCCTTTAGTCCCGGCTCAAGTCACCAACCGGGACCAATGAGGTGCCTATATATACCCCTCGCTCGCGAGCAGAGCACCCCAGTGCTCTGTTTTTCTCTGGCCGAGGGGGAGAGGGCTTGGTGGTGCTCTAGCTCACCTCCTATGCACACAAGGTGTTCGATGGAATGCCCGAGCCACACTACTTAAGATTTCTCCTCTCCAAGCTCGACCTCCAAGCTCCATTTTCCATAATATTTGTCTAGGTTTAGCGGCCCGTCACGCCACGTCCCCGTCTTCACCGCCGTTGATCGCTCGCACCGAGCTCATCGCCGGCACCACCGTGGTGAGCCTCTTGTTCTTATCTTCTTTCTGAAAGGAAAAATATTCTTACTTGTATGTTTACATAGATACTTGTATTATTTTCTTACTTTTATTATTGCATCTTATATAGAGCGATGGTTTTGGTATCCGCCCCCGTCGGCCCTCGTCCTGTCTATGATTCGGATGTGGTATATATATTATCTTTATAACTATTGGTTCATTTATTGTTTATGAAAATTATGCCGACCAACGTGACATAGATTTTATTTATGTAGGATGTATGTGAATCGGAAATGCCAACCGACCCTATTGTTGAGAGGTTAAATTTAGTTTAAGAAGAAAACAATTTGTTGAAGGAAAAAATAAAAAAAATTGAGGAGGAGAATATGATATTGGAGTTGCATGTTGCGGACGTCATCGATGATCACAAGATCAAGATGGATGCAATGCGCTTGAAGATTATAAAGATTAGAAAATATGCCATTCATACCGAGGCTTGGTATCATTATGCCGTTGGATCAATTGTTACCTTGGTTGCGATTATGATCGCATTTGTTTTCGCATTGAAATGTTTTACATAGTTTCAATGTATGGTTTAATTAACTAGATGCTCTGGAGAGCTATATGTTGTTAGATGAGAACTATGTATGCACTTTCGTTTTAATGTGATGATGAACTTCTATTAATTTGGACACTTAATTATATATAATGCATGCAGATGAACCGGCAATGGATGTACGGTGACAGACACACCCGCGAGTACATTAAGGGCGTGCATGAGTTTCTCGATGCGGCTGAGGCAAACAAGCAGAATGGTTTTATGTGTTGTCCATGCACTGAATGTGGGAATACGAGATCTTACTCTAACCGGAAAATCCTTCACTCCCACCTGCTTTACAAGGGTTTCATGCCACACTATAATGTTTGGACGAGGCACGGAGAAATAGGGGTTATGATGGAAGACGACGAAGAAGAAGAGTACGATGACAACTATGTGCCCCCTGAATACGGTGATGCTGCAACGGGGGAAGCTGGTGAAGATCAAGAGGAACCAGACGATGTGCCCAATGATGCTGCAATGGGTGAAGCTGCTGAAGATCAAGATGAACCAGACGATGTGCCCGATGATGATGATCTCCGCCGGGTCATTGTCGATGCAAGGACGCAATGCGAAAGTCAAAAGGAGAAGCTGAAGTACGATCGCATGTTAGAGGATCACAAAAAAGGGTTATACCCCAATTGCGAAGATGGCAACACAAAGCTCGGCACCGTACTGGAATTGCTGCAGTGGAAGGCAGAGAATGCTGTGGCTGACAAAGGATTTGAGAAGCTACTGAAAATATTGAAGAAGAAGCTTCCAAAGGATAACGAATTGCCCGACAGTACATACGCAACAAAGAAGGTCGTATGCCCTCTAGGATTGGAGGTGGAGACGATACATGCATGCCCTAATGACTGCATCCTCTACCGCGGTGCATACAAGGATCTGAACACATGCCCGGTATGCGGTGCATTGCGGTATAAGATCAGACGAGATGACCCTGGTGATGTTGACGGCGAGCCCCCCAGGAAGAGGGTTCCTGCGAAGGTGATGTGGTATGCTCCTATAATACCACGGTTGAAACGTCTGTTCAAAAATGAAGAGCATGTCAAGTTGATGTGATGGCACAGTGAGAACCGAAAGAAAGATGGGAAGTTTAGAGCACCCGCTGACGGGTCGCAGTGGAGAAAAATCGAGAGAAAGTACTAGGATGAGTTTGCAAAGGACCCAAGGAATGTATGGTTTGCTTTAAGCGCGGATGGCATTAATCCTTTCGGGGAGCAGAGCAGCAATCACAGCACCTGGCCCATGACTCTATGTATGTATAACCTTCCTCCTTGGATGTGCATGAAGCGGAAGTTCATTATGATGCCAGTTCTCATCGAAGGCCCTAAGCAACCCGGCAACGAAATTGATGTGTACCTAAGGCTATTAGTTCAAGAACTTTTACAGCTGTGGAATGGAAATGGTGTACATACGTGGGATGAGCACAGACATGAGGAATTTAACCTTAAGGCGTTGATGTTCGTGACCATCAACGATTGGCCCGCTCTCAGTAACCTTTCAGGACAGACAAACAAAGGATACCACGCATGCACGCACTGTTTAGATGACACTGAAAGTATATACCTGGACAAATGCAGGAAGAATGTGTACCTGGGCCATCGTCGATTTCTTCCGACCAACCATCAATGTCGAAAGAAAGGCAAGCATTTCAAAGGCGAGGCAGATCACCGGAAGAAGCCCGCCGTGCGCACCAGTGATCACGTGCTTGCTATGGTCAATGATTTACACTACGTAATCTTTGGAAAGGGTCCCGGTGGACTAGCTGTTCCGAATGACACTGAGGGACACGCACCCATGTGGAAGAAGAAATCTATATTTTGGGACCTACCCTAGTGGAAAGACCTAGAGGTCCACTCCTCAATCGACGTGATGCACGTGACGAAGAACCTTGGCGTGAACCTGCTAGGCTTCTTGGGCGTGTATGGGAAGACAAAAGATACACCTGAGGCACGGGAGGACCTGCAACGTTTGCACGAAAAAGACGGCATGCCTCCGAATCAGTATAAAGGTCCTGCCAGCTACACTCTTATGAAAGAAGAGAAAGAAATCTTTTTTGAATGCCTGCTCAGTATGAAGGTCACGACTGGCTTCTCGTCGAATATAAAGGAATAATAAATATGCCAGAGAAAAAGTTTTAGAACCTAAAGTCTCATGACTGCCACGTGATTATGACGCAACTACTTCCGGTTGCATTGAGGGGGCTTCTACCGGAAAACGTCCGATTAGCCATTGTGAAGCTATGTGCATTCCTCAATGCAATCTCTCAGAAGGTGATCGATCCAGAAATCATACCAAGGCTAAGGAGTGATGTGGCGCAATATCTTGTCAGTTTCGAGCTGGTGTTCCCACCATCCTTCTTCAATATCATGACACACGTCCTAGTTCATCTAGTCGATGAGATTGTCATCCTGGGTCCCGTATTTCTACAAAATATGTTCCCCTTTGAGAGGTTCATGGGAGTCCTAAAGAAATATGTCCGTAACCGCGCTAGGCCAGAAGGAAGCATCTCCATGGGCCATCAAACAAAGGATGTTATCGGGTTTTGTGTTGACTTCATTCCTAGCCTTAAGAAGATAGGTCTCCCTAAATCGCCGTATGAGGGGAGACTGACTGGAAAAGGCACTCTTGGAAGAGACTCAATAATATGCAGGGACGGATATTCTTGGTCTCAAGCAAACTACACAGTTCTACAGAACTCTACCTTGGTGACCCCGTATGTCGATGAACACAAGAACAGTCTGCGCTCCAAACACCTGGAGCAGTGCGATGACTGGATTACATGTGAACACATCAGGACTTTCAGCAGTTGGTTCGAAACACGTCTCAGAGGTGACAACATTGTTTATGATGAGTTGTACTTGTTGTCCAGGGGACCATCTTTGACTGTATTGACTTACAAAGGATACGAGATAAATGGGAATACATTTTACACGATCGCCCAAGATCAAAAGAGCACCAACCAAAACAGCGGTGTCCGCTTTGATGCAGCAACCGAGAGCGGAAAGGACACATATTATGGTTACATAGTGGACATATGGGAACTTGACTACGGACCTGATTTTAAGGTCCCTTTGTTTAAGTGCAAATGGGTCAATCTGTTAGGCGGCGGGGTACAGGTAGACCCACAGTACGGAATGAGAACAGTGGATCTGAAAATTCTTGGGTACACTGACGAACCGTTCGTCCTAGCCAATGATGTGGCACATGTTATCTATGTGAAGGACATGTCTACCAAATCGAGAAAAAGAAAAGATAAGAAGCGAATACATCATACGATGAGCCAAAGCGCCACATAGTTCTTTCAGGAAAAAGGGACATCCTGGGAGTGGACGGCAAGAGAGACATGTCTGAAGATTATGAAAAGTTTAATGAAATTCCTCCCTTCAATGTCAAGGCTGACCCAAGCATCCCAATAAACAATGAAGATTATCCATGGTTACGGCGCAATAAGCAAATGACACAAGCGAAGAAAAAGTGAAGACTTTCTCCCGCAACTATTTTGAGGACCTCCGGCTTAACCACCCTACCGGTGAAGGGGAGACTAGGCTGGGGTCTGCGCTGAAGACTCCATGCCTATGGCGGAAGGAGCTCATCAACCTTCCGAACTGGACGCCTCTGCCTCCTCCTCCTCCGGCAAGACAGGGCACTCCGCCTCCTCCACCGCCTCCTCCTCCGGCGAGTCAAGGCACTCCGCCTCCTCCACCGCCTCCTCCTCCAGCGAGTGACGATCAGGGCACTCAACCGGCTCCTTCTCCACCGCGTGGCGGCACTCCGCCTCCTTCTCCGCCTGCACCGACGCGCCCGAGCAGCCAGCCTCCTCCTTCTCTGCCTCGTCAGCAAGGGCAGAAGAGACCTGCCGCCGCTCCGGCTGCTCCTGCGCGTCGTAGTCCTTCTCCTCTGCCTTATAAGCAAGTAAAGAAGACAACCACTCCGTCTGCTCGGCCGGCGTCTAGCAGTACAGCCGGTGGCGGGAGGAACTACAGATTTGGTCCTTCTCTGAAGACTCCACAGAAGTTACCATACGAGAGGACCCCAGAGGAGAACGCCGAGATCGCACGAGAAGAAGTGAGGAACAACTTTGAAGGGGTGAAAGCAAAGAAACATCCACCACCGGAGGAGAAGGTAGATCCGGTGAAAGCGAAGCGCACTCTGGCTGCCCTGACAAAACCACCCAAGTCTCCGCCAAAAGGAAACTATGAGCGCATTATTGGAAAGGAATTTGCCAAAGCGGAGCGGTCGGGAAGTACTGTCAGTGATCAAAGGCTGAAAGAACGACGAGCTGGGAAACAAATTTCCCAGCTCGGCGAACAAGTGAATCAATCGTACCCCCGCTCAAGGTGCCTAGCGACAATGTCGCTAATGATCCGAGGATGGTGCCCGGTTATAGAAATCTTGGCGATTACCTGCCCGACGATGTACATTATGATTTCATGGAGGTGCAGATACAAAGATACGAGTACGGGAAGCCTCTCGTCAAAGATGAAAGATCTCTATCAACGATGATGCGAAGATTGCATGATTGGTACTTGAAAATCTGCAGAGACTCTGGGGGGAGGAGTACTTTGTATGTGAAAGTTAAAAAGGAGCATGACCTCGTTGAAATTGAACTGTTCCCTGTTCCATTTGAGGAGTTCTTTCAGTTTGTAAATCAATTGGCCCTCGATAAACCAACGGTCGCCTGCTACTGTCTGTAAGTAGTACTACTTCTGTCATTAAGTCTCTCTATATAGCTCAGCTCTTTCATTGCATGTATTTATAATCATCCTCACTATATTATGCAGATTGAAGATCGCCGAATTGAAGAAAAGACAAGTCAGTGATATTGGGTTCATTAACACATATCTCATAGATGCAACTCAAGTTAAATTTCATGCCGTAGCTACCGAGGCCAACTTGTTACGATCGTTGGTAATAAATGAAAAGAAAGATATAATACTCTTTCCTTACAACTTCAAGTGAGTGTTACTGTCTTGTGCGTATTCGGTTTCCCTTATATATTAGTCAAGGTTATAGTAATGTAATTGATGAGTTATGCATGCGTGTGCAGTTTCCAGTATATTCTCCTAGATATTAAGCTTGAGCAGGGACTAGTAACCGTCTTAGACTCAAGACGAAAAGATCCCCAGGACTATGCAGACATGACTCAAATACTCGAGAAGTAAGTTAAATCGATCATTATCCACCATATCAGCAACTTTGTTCATTTCCTGATATATCAAGTAATTGTTTTCTTTGTCCAGCAGGGTTTGGACAAAATTCACTAGAAAAGCTCCGGGACTGCCGAAGGAGCTGCAATTTAGACACCCGAAAGTAAGTACTATAGTAGCATGTTCTGCGCATCTACTAGTGATTCAAATGCTAGTTTCATCAATACCATTTGGCATTCTTGCTTATCAGTTTGATTGACCTCTATTTCTTGTAAAGTGGTTGTGGCAGGAACAAGGGAATGATTTCTGTGGATACTACATTTGCGAGTCCATCCGCCACACGACCTGTGAGCGGGGCTACACTGACGAACAATATGAAGTACGTAAATAACAACATTCACAATTTTATTTTATTACCATCATTTGTGTTGAGTTTCATTCATTCATATATATATGTATTGACCCCCTTCTTTAAATTAGATGTTTCGGAAGCGGGATGAACTCCTAGAATCAGCTCGCATGCGAGCAATTCAAGAGGAATTGGCAGCATTCTTTCTTGACCACGTGATCGCTGAAGACGGAGAATACTATGTGGACCCTGAGTCCGTATGATTATATTTGTAAGAGATAATTATTGTATATATGTAGCCGGTAGTGTCAGATAGATATACGAGAACTTGTTGTTCGACCAATCTCTCAGAGAAGGAGAGGTGGTCGATATCATTTCTCTCTGTATGTATATATGTTCATGACGATCTTCTGTTTCCTTCGTTTGCTTACTAGCTAGCTAGCGTGTCTAGTCCTCTCTATACGTATGTATAGTACGTAGCGTCGACCAAGCACGGACATAAGAGAGGACACTTCTCTCTATTAATTATAGCTAGCTAACACAATATATGAAACACCTAAATTAACCCCCCAAAACCCCCAACCCCCCCCCTTTCAAAAAAACAAAAACCCCAGCCATAGAAATGCTGACGCGTGGATGCCTATTGGTCCCGGTTGGTGCCACCAACCGGGACCAAAGGGTCTCCTGCCTAGGCTCCGCGCACAGGCCACGTGGAGGCCCATCTGTCCCGGTTCTGGATTGAACCGGGACTAAAGGCACAGGGCATTAGTACCGACCCTTTAGTCCCGGTTCCAAAACCGGGACAAAAGGCCCTTACGAACCGGGACAACAGGCCCTTTTTCTACCAGTGTCGGTCTACTTGTCTCGGACGTGATGCCTATATATATGATCATACCTAGAAATTCTCATAACTATGCTCAATTCTGTCAATTGCTCAACAATAATTTGTTCACCCACCGTAAAATAATTATGCTCTTGAGAGAAGCCACTAGTGAAACCTATGGCCCCCGGGTCTATCTTCATCATATTAATCTCCAACACTTAGTTATTTACTTTGCTTTTTTACTTTACTTTTATTTTACTTTGCATCTTTATCAAAAAAATACCAAAAATATTATCCTATCATATCTATCAAATCTCACTCTCGTAAGTGACCGTGTAGGGATTGACAACCCCTTATCGCGTTGGTTGCGAGGATTTATTTGTTTTGTGTAGGTACGAGGGACTCGCGCGTAGCCTCCTACTGGATTGATACCTTGGTTCTCAAAAACTAAGAGAAATACTTATGCTACTTTGCTGCATCACCCTTTCCTCTGCATGGAAAAACCAACGCAGTGCTCAAGAGGTAGCATCGGTTCATGGCAGCAACCGGGACCAAAGCACCCCTTTAGTCTCGGTTGGAGCCACCAACCGGGACCAAAGGTCGCTTTTTAGCAGCCCAAAGGGCGGGAAGTAGAGGCCTTTGGTCCCGGTTGGAGCCACAAACCGGGACTAAAGGGTGCGCATTGGTACCGGTTGTTGGCATGAACCGGTACCAATGTACGCCTTTAGTACTGGTTGGTGGCACCAACCAGGACTAAAGGCCTTGTGCTGCCCGCATCGCAGCATGAAAGTTTTGTCCCACCTCGCTAGCTGAGGGAGCTCGAGAGTGGTTTATAAGCCCCACTCCCGCTGCCCTCTCGAGCTCCTCTCAAACGCAGGCTTTCGGGCCTAAACGCATTGTATCTGCCTGTGGTCCTATTGGGCCTTCTACGGGCATGAATCCTTGCCCATGGGTTGGTTTCTAGTCGTATTCAGGCCATGGTGGCCCAGTAGGCGGCGTTTTTTTATTTTTTCCTAGTTTAGTTCTTTTCTTTTTTGCTTTATTTATTCATTTTGTTTCTACTTACAACAAAATACTTATTTATTTTTTTATTTTGTTTCTAATTACTTATTTATTTTATTTTATGATAATTCTTTTTGCTATTAAAGTTTCTAACAAAAAAAGTTATTTATGAAAATTCTTTTTGCTTTTAATGATTTTAAACAGAAAAAACTTTGATAATTTTAGTTGCATCAATTTTATATAATTTTAGTTTCAGTAATACTAGAGGTTGCTTATAATGTTTTGAACAGAAAATACGTTGATAATTTTAGTTTCATAAATTTTATTTATGTAATTAAAGTTTATCTTATTTTGTTTCTACTTATATATTTTATTAAAGTTTAGTTTATTCTGTTTCTAATTACTTATTTATTTATTTTTATGATATTTGTTATTTTCCATGCATTTACGGAATATTTCATGAGACCATGAAATTGAAAAGCACTACAAATGAACTCTGGAAAGGTTGAAAGTTGGCATGGTATCATCATTTCACCCACATTGCATGTGCAAAAACTAGAGAGGGTTACGACAAAAACTAGATGCACTTCGTGTACAAAACGGACAATCTGTTTCGAAGTATCAGGATTTCTTACAGAAACTCGTCTGTTACAACAGCCATTTCATATGAAGTATGAAAAGGTTGAAAGTTGGCATGGTATCATCATAATAGTTGTGGAGAGAAAGTCTTCACTTTTTTTTCGCTTGTGTGCTTTGCTTATTGCGCCGTAACCATGGATAATTTTCATCGTTTATCAGGATGCTTGGGTCAGCCTTGACATTGAAGGGAGGAATTTCATGACACTTTTCATAATCTTTAGACATGTCTGTCTTGCCCTCCACTCCCACAATGTCCCTTTTTCCTGAAAGAACTATGTGGCGCTTTGGCTCATCGTATGATGTATTCACTTCCTTATCTTTTCTTTTTCTCGGTTTGGTAGACATGTCCTTCACATATATAACCTGTGCCACATCATTGGTTAGGACGAACGGTTCGTCAGTGTACCCAAGATTGTTCAGATCCGCTGTTGTCATTCCGTACTATGGGTCTACCTGTACCCCGCATCCTGATAGATTAACTCATTTGCACTTAAACAAAGGGACCATAAAATCATGTTTGTAGTCAAGTTCCCATATGTCCATTATGTAACCATAATATGTGACCTTTCCCCTCTCGGTTACTGCATCAAAGCGGGCACTGCTGTTTTGGTTGGTGCTCTTTTGATCTTGGGCGATCGTGTAAAATGTATTCCCATTTATCTCGTATCCTTTGTAACTCAATACAGTCGAAGATGGTCCCGTGGACAACGAGTACAACTCATCACAAACAGTGGTTTCACCTCTGAGACGTGTTTCCAACCAAGTGCTGAAAGTCCTGATGTGTTCACATGTAATCCAGTCGTCACACTGCTCCAGGTGTTTGGAGCGCAGACTGTTCTTGTGTTCATCAACATACGGGGTCACTAAGGGAGTCCTGGATTAGGGGGTGTTCGGATAGCCGGACTATAACCTTTGGTCGGACTCTTGGACAATGAAGATACAAGATTGAAGACTTCGTCCCGTGTCTGGATAGGACTTTCCTTGGCGTGGAAGGCAAAGTTGGCGATACGGATATGTAGATCTCCTCCCATTGTAACCGACTCTGTGTGACCCTAACCCTCTCCGGTGTCTATATAAACCGGAAGGTTTTAGTCCATAGGACGAACAACAATCATACCATAGGCTAGCTTCTAGGGTTTAGCCTCTCTGATCTCGTGGTAGACCTACTCTTGTACTACCCCTATCATAAATATTAATCAAGCAGGAGTAAGGTTTTACCTCCATCAAGAGAGCCCGAACCTGGGTAAGAACATCGTGTCCCTTGTCTCCTGTTACCATCCGACTAGACGCACAGTTCGGGACCCCCTACCCGAGATCCGCCGGTTTTGACACCGACATTGGTGCTTTCATTGAGAGTTCCTCTGTGTCATCACTTTTAGGCCCGATGGCTCCTCCGATCATCAACAACGATGCAGTCCAGGGTGAGACTTTTCTCCCCGGACAGATCTTCGTATTCGGCAGCTTCGCACTACGGGCCAACTCGCTTGGCCATCTGGAGCAGATCGAAAGCTACGCCCCTGGCCATCAGGTCAGATTTGGAAGTTTGAACTACGCGGCTAATATCCAGAGGGACTTGATCTTCGACGGATTTGAGGCACAGCCGAGCGCGCCGCACTATCACGATGGGCATGATCTAGCTCTGCCGCCAAACAGTGCCCTGGAGGCCGCACCCGTATCCGCTCCGACCCTTAGTTTGGAGCCGACTGCGCCAATCGAGGACGGCTGGCTGGACACCGCCTCGGGGGCTGCAATCTATACGGCGATCGAGCCGAACACCAGTCTTATCCTCTGCAAAGCCCGTGACTCCAAGGTGCCGGACTCCTCTCCGGACTCCGAGCCCTCCGCGCCCTTGCCAATCGAACCCGATTGGGCGCCGATCATGGAATTCACCGCCACTGATATTTTTCAGCACTCGCCCTTTGGCGATATTCTAAATTCACTAAAGTCTCTCTCTTTGTCAGGAGAGTCCTGGCCGGATTATGGCCAACAGGATTCGGATGTGGACGACGAAGAAATTCGACGCCAACCCACCACCCAATTCATAGCCACTGTCGATGATTTAACTAACATGCTGGACTTTGACTCCGAAGACATCGATGGTATGGACGACGATGTAGGAGACGAACAGGAACCAGCGCCTATAGGGCACTGGACAACGACCTCATCTCACGATGTATCCATGGTGGACACACCTAAAGGAAGAAACAACGAGGAACAAAGGGACACAACGAGGGATCGTTCCCTCGAAAAGCAGTCAAAGCGGCGACGTAAGCGCCGCTCCAAGCCCTGCCTCGACAGAGACAGAAGCCATACTGACCCGGCCACAGAGCAGGGCGAACCGGTGGACGACGAACATGCCATCGAGCAACCGTCCGAACAGAGCAACTTGGATAAACAAACCGAACAACCTGTCACCGGTGGAGATAATAGTCCGGACGACCTCAGGCCGGACAAATTGCTGGAGCAGAAGAACAAACACAAAAGACTCGTCACCACTGCATGTAGCCTGAAAAAGCAGAAGTGGAAGCTCAAAACAGCGGAAGATGCACTCAGAACTAGATGGAGCAAAGTACTCAACACCGCAGACAAATACGGCGATAGTCGCCACACATAGAGCTACCCGAAGCAAAAGCTACTGCCCGAATTTGATGAGGAGGCCCTAGAGACCCAAAAATCACAAAAATAAGGAAGCCACCCGGTCGGATAAATGACCCCATGGCCAACATAGAACGGCATATGGCGCCGCACACAAATCAACACGTGATCCACCCAAGGATTCGCATCACAAAGACGGCCCAGCCAGATCTATCTACGGGCCAAGAAAGCAAGCTCTAGTAAGCAATGCAGCACAACAAATATCCGAACAACACGGCACACCCAAGTACAGGGGTGCCGCACACCCCCTATGTTTCATCGATGAGGTGCTAGACCATGAATTTCCAGCGGGATTCAAGCCCGTAAACATAGAGGCATACGACGGAACAACATACCCTGGAGTCTGGATTGAGGATTATATCCTCCACATACACAAGGCCAGAGGAGACGACCTCCACGACATAAAATACTTGCCCCTCAAGCTCAAAGGGCCAGCCCGGCATTGGCTTAAAAGCCTTCCCGGAAACACCATTGGAAGTTGGGAAGAGAACGAGGATGCTTTTCGAGAAAATTTTCAAGGGAGCTATGTCCGACCTCCGGATGTAGACGATTTAAGCCATATAACTCAACAGCCCGGAGAGTCAGCCCGGAAACTCTGGAACAGATTTCTTACTAAAAAGAACCAGATAGTCGACTGTCCGGACGTCGAAGCCTTAGCAGCTTTCAAACACAGCGTTCGAGACGAATGGCTCGCCAGACACCTCGGCCAAGAAAAGCCAAGAACAATGAACGCATTAACAAGCCTCATGACCCGCTTTTGCACGGGAGAGGACAGCTGGTTGGCAAGATACAGCACCAGCGACCCAAGTACATCGAAGTCAGGGATGGAAACGGGAAACCGTGACGCAAGAAGGAACAACGCCGGAATAAGGAAAGCAGCTCGAAGAGCACGATAGTCAACACCGGATTCAAAAGCTCTCGGCAGAATCAGAAAAAGCTGCCCCTCGAGGATAACAGGGACGAGCTATCTAACCTAAACAAAATCTTGGATAAGATATGTCAAATCCACAGCACCCCCAGGAAGCCTGCAAACCATACCCATAGAGAATGTTGGGTCTTCAAGCAATCCGGCCAACTCAACACTGAACACAAGGGGCTCGACACACCAAGTGAGGACGATGACGAACCCCACAAGCAGAGCACCGAGAAACAAAAGAATTTCCCACAAGAAGTCAAAACAGTAAACTTACTTCACGTGACAAAAGGAGTGGCGCCTATAGAGATATGCGCCATACGGCCCATCCCAAAGGAGTCTCGCCACTGGTTGTCAAAACCGATCACCTTCGACCATCAGGATTACTCTAGAAGTATCGGGAACGCAGGCTGGACTGCCTTGATATTAGATCAGATAATAGACGGACTCCACTTTACACATGTCCTGATGGACGGCGGCAGTGGTCTAAACATGCTATATCAGGACACAATCCGCAAAATGGGGATAGACCCAACAAAAATTTGCCATAGCAACACTTCCTTTCAAGGAGTAACGCTAGGCCCGGATGCCCATTGCAGGGGTTCTCTCCGGTTAGAAGTTATGTTCGGCTCCCTTGATAACTTCCGCCGCGAAAAGCTAACCTTCCACATCGCCCCTTTTTCAAGTAGCTATCAAGCACTCCTGGGACGAGAGGCCTTCGCCCGCTTTAATGCAATACCGCATTATGCATCTCTTACGCTTAAGATGCCCAGTTCACGAGGCATCATATCACTAAAGGGAAACATTGAGTGTTCCCCCCGCGCGGAAGACTGTGCAGCTGCCTTGACAGCCACACACTAAAGCGGCTTCGCCAATCAAAGCACCTAAATAGGTCGTCAAGACCACGGACGCGGCTCGACGAGTCTGACATAAACATACAATTGATAAAGGCTTAATAGCCATACACCCCCTTACAAGGGGCTCCGCGCATGCAAAACAAGAGACAATAAGGCTCAGTTTTACTCATTTTTTGAATTATACTTTGTTTATTTAGTATAACGTACATTTTGCACGACCCTTTTTCAACTAAGTTCTTCTCTTTTACAGATGAACACCGTGCTACACCCGTCCAGGATACGGCACAATGGAGACACAGGCGCAGACATGCAACATGGACCCGTTCGAAGGATTCTTTTTAGATTAAGACCCTGCGTAAACCTTTTTTACTGTCTCTTGTTGATACATGTCCCCCGGATTCTTAGTATAGCCGAGCAGGAGGCTGGCGTCTTGGCATGTGGCCACGTTAGAATTTTGCACGTACCTGGACACCAGGGGCTTATTACCAAGGGCGCTGTTCCGCCTGTTTTCATAAAAGACCGAATACCTTAGGGAGTGTTCGACGTCGCGAGTTTGGACTTATATGCATCAGCTCCGAATCATGTCTTTGGTAAAATGTTGGGTTTGCCCGGCTCCTGTGTTTTGCTGCCTTACGTTCCGCTCTATCGGCTAAGGCGGCACAAGGAGAACTACTGCGATTGTGCCCCGGTTCAGCCACGCGAGCACCTCAGTAGAGAAAGCTGAAAACTGACTGTCATGATATACCATGAGACTGGTCAACCACTCGATGACCCGCCGAAATCTTTAGGATTCCTCCGTATTAACGAAGGGTCGTTTCCTGGCCAGGCACACACGCGCCCCGAATTCGGGTGAGCGTGGTGCCCCCAAGGGCTATATAGTAGCCCCACTGGCAAACTCCTATGGCTAAGTGAAAGTGATAAAGCATTATAGTCTGGTTGATTAGTTCGCTACTCTATCACCTCCTTAATGGGACTAAGACGTTGGATCAAGTGTGAAAATGCGCCTTCTGCGAACACCCCTGCATTATATGCGTGGGGGCTGAAGCCAAAGACTGCCATCTTTCAGGTTATATACACATATACATTAACGGCCGCACAGGAGGTGTTTTAAATTCTTGAAGGCACAAGTATCAAAAGCTTTTATATTTGATCAAAACATTGTCTTACAATAATACATGTTATTCGAACATAATATCCTTCGAGCACCGCGTCTCTATTAAACGAGCGCCCTGCAGAACTTTCTGAAAATAGTGCTTGGCAGGTACTCGGCTCCCGTCCGAGTCGTGGGATGCAATAGCAGTGGCCTTCATCTCCGCCTAGTATGTTTTGACACGGGCAAGAGCCATCCGCGCACCCTCTATGCATGCTGACCTCTTCATTGCATTGATATGCGGCACCGCACCAAGGAACTGCTGCACCAAGCTAAAATAACTTTTTGGCTCAGGCCTTTCTGGCCACAGATGACTCACGACATACTTCATGGCGAGTTCGGATAACCTATTCAGCTCGGTCCATTCGGCTAAATGATCGGTTAATGGAAGTGGACGCTTTGGATTGTGGAAGTGCGACCAGAAGAGCTTTTCCACTTCGCGATCCTTTTGATCTCGGAAGTGTTTGGCCGCGTCCGCGACACTCGCCGCCAAATCCAGATAAGGGTCCGTCGTACTCCATAACCGGTCCAACGGAGCATATTTAGGATCCCCGAACATCATCCGCAGCATAAAGGGCTTTCCATCCGCGATATCTCCGGCCTGACGTAGCTCCTCCTTCATAACTCTCATTGCAGAGCGAGCATCCTTGGCTTCTGTAGTGGCCTTCTCTAGGTCCGTCTGTTCCTCCTGATCTTCTTTCTCAAGAAGCTTGCAGCGGTCGGCAGTGCTCTTAAACTTTACAGCCATCTCGGCCATTTCCTTTCTGCTTTGGCAGTGAGCAGCCTGTTCGGCTTTTAGCTCTTCAACCGCCTTTAAGGCAGCAGCATCGCTTTTCCTGGCCTGCTCCTTGGCCCGGGCAAGTTCCGCCCGAAGGTTCTGCATGGCAGCGGCACCATCTGCATCAAGCACACATGATGTAAGATACGGGCATCAAGCTTCTCTTACCAGGTGTCTCCGGAGAAATTACATACCCTGTGCCTCATCAAGCCGCTTGTTGACAAGCGCGATGTCGGCATCTACCACGTCAAGTTGCCGCTTTAGTTCGGCAAATTCATCAGTCCGGCTAGCCACCGGACACTTCGCCACCTACATAGGAAGGGTGACATATTATACCTGGGATTATGATCCTCTGCGCGCCGTCACTTTTGACAACGCACAGAGTCTCAGGGGCTACTATCTACATAGGGCGCATCTTATATATGCGGAACTGTCAAAAGGTACATGATTTTGCGTACCTCAAAACCTGTCAGTAAACTCCTGACGGACTCGTGCAACCCGCTCTCCGTGGATGAAATCCTTTCAATCACCGTACCCATCAACGTACGGTGCTCTTTTGAGATAGACGCTCGCCCGAGCAGATCCTTCAACTCCTCCGGCCATGCACCGGACGGTGCCGAACTTGTCCGATGGCCTTTTTCAAAGGCCGGATATGGAGGGCTTTGGGGGGCCATATGACTGCCTTCCGGCCCTGCCGGATTCGGAGAAACCCTCCGTGACGACACCTCAGGGTCGCCCGCCTCGTGAGTCGGTATGACAGGGGGAGGCGTTCCGCTCTCCATCATCTCCGGAAGAAGCTCCCCCGAAGATGAGCTCTGCCGAGAAGGGCTGAGATCCGAACTACAAGGTAAAATTTCGGTTATTCTCCTCAGGAATAGAACAGGGGTGTCTCTCATTTCAAACTCCCCTCTCTACTTATGGCTCGGTGGAGGGCTAATTCCCTTGGGGGCACAGTATGGCCGAGGTATCCCCCAGCGCAGGACCCTCTGCCGAAGATTTCTTCCCCTGCTTCGAGACCATGGTCTCTGGGTCATTAGAGGCGGTCCTCTTATTCCCATGGGTAGAGGAATTTTTGATTCCTCCTTTCCCAACAGACTCCTTCGAGGAGGCGGTAGCTCCCTTGTCCCCCTCCTCGTTCTCTTCCAAAGGCACAATCTCCAGCATCCTGGTCAACACGGGATTCGGCGAGGTCTCAGGAAGGGGGGCCGGACACCTGATTAACTTCGCCTTCGCTACCCACTCATGTTTCAAAGACAACTCTTTTAAGCGTGATGTTGTGATGAATGAACGGATGGAGTGTCCGGAGACAGGGCTACTTACTTGAGTATCCGGACGATTGCAGCTTAGTCCTGCGTCCTCCGTAGCATCCGGACACATTACTTGTGATCCGAAGAACAATTTGTACATCTCCACGGGCGTTATGCCAAGAAAGTGTTGGAGAGCTCGCGGTCCTTCCGGATTGAACTCCCACTGGCGGAGGGGGCGACGTTTGTAGGGCAGAACTCGGCGAATTAGCATAACCTGTGTCACCACGACGAGGCAGATGTCCCTTTCTAGGAGATCTCGGATGCGGCCCTACAACAGGGGGACGTCCTTCGCCGGCCCCTAGTCCAGCCCCTTATTGACCCATGACGCTAGTCGTGGTGGGGGACCCGAGCAGAAAGCAGGAGGCGCCACCCACTTGGTGCCCCTGGGAGCTGTGATATAAAACTACTCTTGTTGCCATAAGTTGAACTCCTCTTGAAAAGAGCCCTCGGGCCATGGAGCGTCAGCATTTTTGCTTATAACAGCGCCTCCGCACTCAGAGTGCCATCCCTCGATCATCTTTGGCTCTACTTTAAAGGTCTTAAGCCATAGTCTGAAGTGTGGAGTAACATGGAGGAAGGCTTCGCACACGACGATAAACGATGAGATGTGGAGGATGGACTCCGGAGCTAGGTCGTGAAATTCCAGCCCATAATAAAACTTGAGCCCCCTCAGGAAGGGATCCGTTGCGAAGCCGAGCCCTCGGAGGAAGTGAGACATGAAGACAACACTCTCACCAGGCTCGGGAGTAGGAATAACCTGCCCTTGAGGAGGCAGCCTATGCGAGATTTCGTCGGTCAAGAACCTGGCCTCTCTCAGCTTTAGCACGTCCTCCTCCATGACGGAGGAAGGCATCCATCGGCCTCGAAGGTCAGAACCGGACATCATCAAAGGTCTGAAGCGCCTGGAATCTGGAACCTTGGGTGTTGGAGCTCGAGGCGAAGGGCGAACTCAATTGAGATTGAAATAAAGGAGTAAGGCCTTGGTCTCTATAAAAGGGGTCGAATACCAAGAGCCCTCCCCGTAACCGTTCGGGACTCGCCTTTGATCAAGGAAATATACCAACGGGCACGACTGGGTTACCCATGTCCGTATTGATGAGAATCCCGTAAATTAAGGGGACACGATCTCTACTTCGACAAGACGTGCCAAGGAAATCGCCTCGCAAAACGCGCTGAGGTAGGACAGTAAAACGATTCGAATAAAGGCTTGGCTGTGGTGTGATGTCATGCTACGAAATACGTTAGAAGATTAGACTTGTGTAAATACTATTCTCTCTATGGCAATATGTGGAATTTATCTTGTAGAGCCGGACACTATCCTTGTGTTCAAAATCTTCTATGAAGTATTCGGAGGAGGAACCCGCCTTGCAATGCCAAAGACAATCTGCGCGCCGGACTCGTCGTCATTGAAGCCTGGTTCAGGGGCTACATAGGGAGTCCTGGATTAGGGGGTGTTCGGATAGCCAGACTATAACCTTTGGCCAGACTCTTGGACTATGAAGATACAAGATTGAAGACTTCGTCCCGTGTCCGGATAGAACTTTCCTTGGCGTGGAAGGCAAGCTTGGCGATACGGATAAGGAGATCTCCTCCCATTGTAACCGACTCTGTGTAACCCTAACCCTCTCCGGTGTCTATATAAACCGAAGGGTTTAGTCCATAGGACGAACAACAATCATACCATAGACTAGCTTCTAGGGTTTAGCCCCTCTGATCTCGTGGTAGATCTACTCTTGTACTACCCCTATCATCAATATTAATCAAGCAGGAGTAGGGTTTTACCTCCATCGAGAGGGCCCGAACCTGGGTAAAAACATCGTGTCCCTTGTCTCTTGTTACCATCCGCCTAGACGCACAGTTCGGGACCCCCTACCTGAGATCTGCTGGTTTTGACACCGACAGTCACCAAGGTAGAGTTCTGTAGAACTGTGTAGTATGCTTGAGACCAAGAATGCCCATCCCTGCATATTATTGAGTCCTCTCCTAGCATGCCTTCTCCAGTCAGTCTCCCATCTTACCGCGATTTAGGGAGACCTATCTTCTTAAGGCCAGGAATGAAGTCAACACAAAACCCACTGACATCCTCTGTTTGATGGCCCATGAAGATGCTTCCTTCTGGCCTAGCACGGTTACGGACATATTTCTTTAGGACTCCCATGAACCTCTCAAATGGGAACATATTGTGTAGAAATACGGGGCCCAGAATGACAATCTCATCGACTAGATGAACTAGAACGTGCGTCATGATATTGAAGAAGGATGGTGGGAACACCAGCTCGAAACTGACAAGACATTGCGCCACATCACTCCTTAGCCTTGGTATGATTTCTGGATCGATCACCTTCTGAGAGATTGCATTGAGGAATGCACATAGCGTCATAAGGGCTAATCGGACGTTTTCCGGTAGAAGCCCCCTCAATGCAACTGGAAGCAGTTGCGTCATAATCACGTGGCAGTCCTGAGACTTTAGGTTCTGTAACTTTTTCTCTGGAATATTTATTATTCCCTTTATATTCGACGAGAAGCCACTCGGGACCTTCATACTGAGCAGGAATTCAAAAAAATATTTCCTTCTCTTCTTTGGTAAGAGCGTAGCTGGCAGGACCTTTGTACTGCTTTGGAGGCATGCTGCCTCAGGTGTATCTTTTGTCTTCCCATACATGCCCAAGAAGCCTAACAGGTTCACGCAAAGGTTCTTCGTCACGTGCATCACGTCGATTGAAGAGCGTACCTCTAGCTCTTTCCAGTAGGGTAGGTCCAAAAATATAGATTTGTTCTTCCACATGGGTGCGCGTCCCTCAGCGTCATTCGGAACAGCTAGTCCGCCGGGACCCTTTCCAAATATTACGTTTAAATTTGAGACCATAGCAAGTACGTGATCACCGGTATGCATGGCGGGATTCTTCCGGTGATCTGCCTCGCCTTTGAAATGCTTGCCTTTCTTTCGACATTGATGGTTGGTCGGGAGAAATCGATGATGGCCCAGGTACACATTCTTCCTGCATCTGTCCAGGTATATACTTTCGGTGTCAGCTAAACAGTGTGTGCATGCGTGGTATCCCTTGTTTGTCTTTCCTGAAAGTTTACTGAGAGCGGGCCAATCATTGATGGTCATGAACAGCAACGCCTTTAGGTCAAATTCTTCCCCCATGTGCTCATCCCACGCACGTACACCTGTTCCATTCCACAGCTTTAAGAGTTCTTCAACTAATGGCCTTAGGTACACATCAATGTCGTTGCCGGGTTGCTTAGGGCCTTGGATGAGAATTGGCATCATAATGAACATCCGCTTCATGCACATCCAAGGAGGAAGGTTATACATACATAGAGTCATAGGCCAGGTGCTGTGATTGCTGCTCTGCTCCCCGAAAGGATTAATGCCATCCGCGCTTAAAGCAAACCATACGTTCCTTGGGTCACTTGCAAACTCATCCCAGAACTTTCTCTCGATTTTTCTCCACTGCGACCCGTCAGCGGGTGCTCTCAACTTCCCGTCTTTCTTACGGTCCTCACTGTGCCATCGCATCAACTTGGCATGCTCTTTGTTTCTGAACAGTCGTTTCAACCATGGTATTATAGGAGCGTACCACATCACCTTCGCAGGAACCCTCTTCCTGCGGGGCTCGCCCTCAACATCACCAGGGTCATCTCATCTGATCTTATACCACAATGCACCACATACCGTGCATGCGTTCAAATCCTTGTATGCACCATGGTAGAGGATGCAGTCATTAGGGCATGCATGTATCTTCTCCACCTCCAATCCTAGAGGGCATATGACCTTCTTTGTGGCATACGTACTATCGGGCAATTTGTTATCCTTTGGAAGCTTCTTCTTCAATATTTTCAGTAGCTTCTCAAATCCTTTGTCAGGCACATCATTCTTTGTGTTGCCATCTTCGCAATTGGGGTACAACACTTTTTTATGATCCTCTAACATGCGATCGAACTTCAGCTTCTCCTTTTCACTTTCGCAGTTTTCCCTTGCATCAACAATGACCCGGCGGAGATCATCATCAGGCACATCGTCTGGTTCCTCTGGATCTTCAGCTTCCTCTTGATCTTCAGCTTCCCCCGTTGCAGCATCACCGTATTCAGGGGGCACATAGTTGTCATCGTCCTCTTCTTCTTTGTTGTCTTCCATCATAACCCCTATTTCTCCGTGCTTCATCCATACATTATAGTGTGGCATGAAACCCTTATAAAGCAGGTGTGTGTGAAGGATTTTCTTGTCCGAGTAAGACCTCGTATTCCCACAATTAGGGCATGGACAACACATAAAACCATTCTGCTTGTTTGCCTCAGCCACTTCGAGAGAATTATGCACGCCCTTAATGTACTCAGAGGTGTGTCTATCACCGTACATCCATTGCCGGTTCATCTGCGTGCATTATATATAATTATGTGTGTCAAAAGTAAGAAAATTAGACAAGTATCTATCTAAAGTAAGATTTTTTTTTCTTTCAAAAAGAAGATAAGAACAAGAGGCTCACCACGGTGGTGTCGGCGACGAGATCGGCGCGGGCGATCGACGGCGGTGAAGACGAGGACGGGGCGTGACGGACCGCTAAACCTAGACAAATCTCGAAAAAAATGGAGCTCGGAGGTCGAGCTTCGAGAGGAGAAAGCTTAACTAGTGTGGCTCGGGTATTTCATCGAACACCTCACATGCATAAGAGGTGAGCCAGAGCACCCAAATGCCCTTCCTGGCCGGCCAGCAAAAAACAGAGTACCGTGGAGTGCTGTGCTCACCGGCGATGGGGTATATATAGGCAACTCATTTGTCCCGCTTCATGGCTGGAACCGGGACTAAAGGCCATCCTTCTGTCCTGGTTCCTGCCACGAACCGCGACTAATGGTTGTGGGCCAGGAGGGAGGCTCATTGGTCCTGGTTCGTGCCAAGAGCCGGGACAAATGGGCCTAGACAAACTGGGACCAATGCCCATGAGGCCCCGGCTGGCCCCCTGGGCTCACGAACCGGGACAAATGCCTCCATTGGTCCCGGTTCGTGGCAGAACAGGGACTAATGGGCTGGCCAGGCCCGAACGAAAGCCCCTTTTTCTACTAGTGTTATTCTATAGCTTGATCTTTTTACTCATTTTATGCGCCCCCAGATGCTTTTTTATCTGCGTCTCTTCACGCAGTCCGGACATGCACCTTAGGGCATGCCTCCCAGCGAAAGGAACCCTTAATGGAACTATTCTCTCTGGAAGATGTTTCTTACTAACCATGTAATATAACATAACTAGTTGGGCACTTGTCTGATAAAGCACTGATGACCCCTACGCCTGGTCTCCACGCATACCCCGGTTTTCATATAACTGCTAGGGTATTCGGACACACTCCGGACGGTCAGGTCCCGAGGATGAAGCGAAAAGGTCGGCAACGACAAACGATCTACAATCCGGCTAGAAGGCATTAGACATGTCAATTAAAATTACACAGTCATTCTGACTGATTGTATTCCTCTTCTATATCATCTAATAGGCTGTCTAATTTACAGTCCTGCTGGGAATACTTCGCGGCCAACTCTACTTGGTCGTATACTAAGCTTACAGGGATCTCCTTCCCATCAGGCCCCACTGGTCCGACTTCGGCCATGTGGTTTGGGTCAGACTTCGTAAAACGGGTCTTCACCATGGCCCAGGCCTCCCTAGCGCCTTGTTGGCAGGCCAATATCTTCCACAACCGGAAGCGCCGCCGAGCTCCCTTTAGCTTCTCCGTAAGCTCTCCAAGGCCCTCGGGCACGGAGTGGGCAGGCCATAAGGCTTGGGCAATACCCCGCATCGCCTACTGAATTCGCTCGTGCAGTTGCACGAGTTCGAGAAGAAGGTCACCCGTAGAACCGGGCATCTCCTCTGCAGGATGACCTGTGAGCATACCTACAGACATTACTCTGTTAGTTGACTTCCTCGCCGAACTCTTTTTTCAAAGTTCGTTCAAGCACTTACTAAAAATGTCGTGTCGAAGCCGCTGATTCTCCTTCGTGGAGTCCGACAGCTGGCCACGAACATCTTTAAGTTCGATGTCCAGCTTGGTGTTGGTGTCCTGAAGATCATTCTTCTCTCGCCTCACCTTTGTCAACGTACTCTCACCGGCCTTTAGCTGGCGTAAGAGTTGTTGCTTGTCCAGATCGAGTCCGGCGCCATCTGCAATATGATTTATCAGATTTGCACCCACACCGCACAATACTAATCTTTCGAAGTGTATCTTACCTGAGGGGGTCTCTTTGGGCTCCCCTGCTGCGGCTAGTGCGGCCTCTAGATGGGCCTTGCACTTTTCCAGCTCCTGGGATAGTACGGTATTCTTCTCTGTAAGAAGCTGCATATTAAATGATCCTTAAATCAGTTGGTCTAACTGCTTCAAGTCTCGGGGGCTACAGACATATATATATTTAACCAAAATTTTCTTACCCGTATGTCTTTTACATACTGCTCCATGGCTCTGGCTAAACCATTTTGAGCGGCACGGAGGTACGCATCTCCTGAATTAAAGGCATCTAAAGCCTCTTGGGAGAAACAAGCGTCGCGTAGAATTGTCCGGCGATGCCTGTGGTTCATGGCACTCTCCACTTCAGAATTTGTGGCAGACAGCCTGTCCGCATCCTCTGTCGGAGGAGCGTCCGGTGCGCGCCTTGTGCTCGCGTCCGCTTCCTGGCCAGACGTTGGAGCCTGGCTGGTGGAGGCGCGATTGGCAACCTCTCTGGATGTAGTCCGGCGAGGTCTCTTCGTTCTGAAGGTAGCACGAATGTTAATATGCCCTAACAGAATAACTCCAGGGAAACAGAGGGTGCACTGTACCTTTGCGCCGGCATCTCAGTTCGGACTACATTCCATTTTGCCCCATGGGGCCCTGCGGCCCCTTGTTGGCTAGCCGCCGCAGGTTCGGCCTCCTGCCTCGGAAATCTCCCCTGCAAAACACGGTTGTCGTCAGAAACACCGGGCTACGTAAGGGTGGAATCCCTTTCAAGGGAATAAGACCCCGGTTTCTGTCACCTGAGAGGCCAGGATTAACCCTGGGTAATCTGCCGTAATGGCTACCAAGGTATTGTCCTTGCTTTGCTGATGGAACACCCCGTCGATAAGCTCCACCAATATGTCCGAATCCTCTTCGGAGTCCGGATTGAGGGACCGTTCTGGGTCCTTGGGTTGTGGAGGGCGGCTGTTTATATCCTTTACCTCCTGTCGCAGTTCCTGCATTGAAGTCATCAGACTACCTATCTAACCATGGGAGTATAAAACAAACGGGCAAGCACAATTGTTCACTTACCCAACTTGGAGGATCGTACATACTGAATCCGGCCCGCGGGTTGACGTGGAGGAATTCCTCCTTTTCTCCCTTGTACAAAGAGGATAAGATCTTTACTAAGGCGGCGGCTGAGGCCGGCCCCTTACGACCGTAACGTGTGGCGTCATCCTCCCCGTTGAAATCCAACATGGGGTGGCCTCTATATTGAAGCAGCTGCACCCCCCGCATAATGCATGCGGCCATGACTCCAATCATGGTTAGTCCGGAATGAGCCAACAGTCTTATCCGGCCCATCAGGTAAAGGACGTCTCTGTCACTTTCTCTCTGAGAGCTCCGCGGACGCCAGCTCAAGCGTTTCTTCAATGGAGCACTATTTAACTCAGGGAGACCGACCCGGATAGGGTTTAGCCTCCTTGATCTCGTGGTAGATCTACTCTTGTACTACCTATATCATCAATATTAATCAAGCAGGACTAGGGTTTTACCTCCATCAAGAGGGCCCGAACCTGGGTAAAACATCGTGTTCCCTGCCTCCTGTTACCATCTGGCCTAGACGCACAGTTCGGGACCCACTACCCAAGATCCGCCGGTTTTGACACCGCCAATCGGGTCAACGACGGGCTGGCTCCTCACCAACCTACATCCCTCGAAAGGTAGCACCTCCTAATACCAGCCCGGCGGAGCCTAGTCCCGGACGTGGCCCCTCTGATCAAGCCGGCCTCCTCCGCCGAGTCGACGATGAGGATGTGGGATAGGCATCCTCGACGTCGATGCGGGAATAATTGCTTGAACTAAAAAATAAACTAGTTCTATTAATTTTCTTGCTAAAAATAAACTACTGGTATAGTAAAATAAAGTAGTTTTATTAAATCAACTAGTTCAACTACTAATTAAGCACTTACTATAAATAAAATAAAGTAGTACTTACTAAAAATAAACTACTTCTATATATAGTAAAATAAAGTAGTTTTATTAAATCAACTAGTTCAACTACTAAGCACTTACTATAAATGAAATAAAGTAGAACTTACTAAAAATAAACTACTTCTATAGTAAAATAAAGTAGTTTTATTAAATCAACTAGTTCAACTACTAAGCACTTACTATAAATAAAATAAAGTAGTACTTACTAAAAATGAAGTTGTTTAACTAGTTCTATTAATTATCGCCCCCCTCATGTCAAAGTTATCGGGGAGGGGGTATATCGACAATGACATACACGATAAAAAATAAGAAGAGGAAGAAGAAGAAAAAAAAGAGGAGAAGAAGAAAAAAAGGAGAAGGAGAAGGAATAGAGGAGAAGAGAAAAATAGATCTATTTTTTTCTTCTCCTCTATTCCTTCTCCTTTTCTTCTTTTTTTCTTCTTCTTCGTCCTCTTCTTATTTTTCTTCTTCTTCCTTCTTCCTCTTTTCTTCCTCTTTTCTTCTTTCCTTAATTTATTTCCTCGACGACCCTAACCCTAAACAGTACAACTAACTACAACGACTTCGCTTGCATACATATGAACAAATATGATCGATCATCTATGAACAATATAAAAACATCATATGATATATGAACAAAAAAATCACATCTATGAAAAAAACCATCTAATCATATATTTTTTATGGTGGCCACGGCGGCGGCGGTGGTGACGGGGGGCAAGGCAGGGGCGCGGGGGCTGGGGCTCACTGGGGGCGGCGTCGGCGATGGCGCGGACTGGGGCGGTGACGATGCGGGGCAGCGCGGACCGGGGCGATGACCGACGCGGGGTTGATACGTCTCCAACGTATCTTTAATATTTCATTGCTCCATGCTATATTATCTACTGTTTTGGACATTATTGGGCTTTATTATTCACTTTTATATTATTTTTGGGACTAACCTATTAACCAGGGGCCCAGCCCAGAATCATTGTTTTTTGCCTATTTCAGAGTTCCGCAGAAAAAGAATATCAAATGGAGCCAAAACCCTAATTCCACCGCCGCAACCTTCTGTACCCACGAGATCTCATCCTGGGGCCTGTTCCGGAGCTCCGCCGGAGGGGGCATCGATCACGGAGGGCTTCTACATCATCACCATAGCCCCTCCGACGAAGTGTGAGTAGTTTACCTCAGACCTTCGGGTCCATAGTTATTACCTAGATGGCTTCTTCTCTCTTTTTGGATCTCAATACAATCTTCTCCCCCTCTCTCATGGAGATCTATTCGATGCAATCTTCTTTTTGCGGTGTGTTTGTCGAGATCGATGAATTCTGGGTTTATGATCAAGTTTATCTATGAACAATATTTGAATCTTCTCTGAATTATTTTATGTATGATTGGTTATCTTTGCAAGTCTCTTCGAATTATCAGTTTGGTTTGGCCTATTAGATTGATCTTTCTTGCAATGGGAGAAGTGCTTAGCTTTGGGTTCAATCTTGCGGTGTCCTTTCCCAGTGACAGTAGGGGCAGCAAGGCACGTATTGTATTGTTGCCATCGAGGATAACAAGATGGTTTTTTTATCATATTGCATGAATTCATCTTGCTTAAGGCGTTACTCTGTTTTTATGAACTTAATACTCTAGATGCATGCTGGATAACGGTCGATGAGTGGAGTAATAGTAGTAGATGCAGGCAGGAGTCGCACTAGTAGGAAACAGGGCTTTGGTCCAGGCCGGGTCAGCCCATTAGTCCCGGTTCAGTCCAGAACCGGGACCAATGTGGGCATTGGTCCCGGTTCGTGAGCCCAGGGGGCCGGCCGGGCCACGTGGGCCATTGGTCCCGGTTCATCTGGACCTTTTGGTCCCGGTTGGTGGGATGAACCGGGACCAATGGGCCTCACTCCTGGCCCACCACCATTGGTCCCGGTTGGTGGCTTGAACCGGGACCAAAGGCTCCCCTTTAGTCCCGGCTCAAGTCACCAACCGGGACCAATGAGGTGCCTATATATACACCTCGCTCGCGAGCAGAGCACCCCAGTGCTCTGTTTTTCTCTGGCCGAGGGGGAGAGGGCTTGGTGGTGCTCTAGCTCACCTCCTATGCACACAAGGTGTTCGATGGAATGCCCGAGCCACACTACTTAAGCTTTCTCCTCTCCAAGCTCGACCTCCAAGCTCCATTTTCCATAATATTTGTCTAGGTTTAGTGGTCCGTCACGCCCCGTCCCCGTCTTCACCGCCGTTGATCACCCGCACCGAGCTCATCGCCGGCACCACCGTGGTGAGCCTCTTGTTCTTATCTTCTTTCTGAAAGGAAAAATATTCTTACTTGTATGTTTACATAGATACTTGTATTATTTTCTTACTTTTATTATTGCATCTTATATAGAGCGATAATTTTGGTATCCGCCCCCGTCGGCCCTCGTCCTGTCTATGATTCGGATGTGGTATATATATTATCTTTATAACTATTGGTTCATTTATTGTTTATGAAAATTATGCCGACCAACGTGACATAGATTTTATTTATGTAGGATGTATGTGAATCGGAAATGCCAACCGACCCTATTGTTGAGAGGTTAAATTTAGTTGAAGAAGAAAACAATTTGTTGAAGGAAAAAATAAAAAAAATTGAGGAGGAGAAGATGATATTGGAGTTCCATGTTGCGGACGTCGTCGATGATCACAAGATCAAGATGGATGCAATGCGCTTGAAGATTAGAAAGATTAGAAAATATGCCATTCATACTGAGGCTTGGTATCATTATGCCGTTGGATCAATTGTTACCTTGGTTGTGATTATGATCGCATTTGTTTTCGCATTGAAATGTTCTACATAGTTTCAATGTCTGGTTTAATTAATTAGATGCTCTGGAGAGCTATATGTTGTTAGATGAGAACTATGTATGCACTTTGGACTTAATGTGATGATGAACTTCTATTAATTTGGACACTTAATTATATATAATGCACGCAGATGAACCGGCAATGGATGTACGGTGACAGACACACCCGTGAGTACATTAAGGGCGTGCAAGAGTTTCTCGATGCGGCTGAGGCAAACAAGCAGAATGGTTTTATGTGTTGTCCATGCACTGAATGTGGGAATACGAGGTCTTACTCTAACCGGAAAATCCTTCACTCCCACCTGCTTTACAAGGGTTTCATGCCACACTATAATGTTTGGACGAGGCACGGAGAAATAGGGGTTATGATGGAAGACGACGAAGAAGAAGAGTACGATGACAACTGTGTGCCCCCTGAATACGGTGATGCTGCAACGGGGGAAGCTGGTGAAGATCAAGAGGAACCAGACGATGTGCCCAATGATGCTGCAATGGGTGAAGCTTCTGAAGATCAAGAGGAACCAGACGATGTGCCCGATGATGATGATCTCCGCCGGGTCATTGTTGATGCAAGGACGCAATGCGAAAGTCAAAAGGAGAAGCTGAAGTACGATCGCATGTTAGAGGATCACAAAAAAGGGTTATACCCCAATTGCGAAGATGGCAACACAAAGCTCGGCACCGTATTGGAATTGCTGCAGTGGAAGGCAGAGAATGCTGTGGCTGACAAAGGATTTGAGAAGCTACTGAAAATATTGAAGAAGAAGCTTCCAAAGGATAACGAATTGCTCGACAGTACATACGCAACAAAGAAGGTCGTATGCCCTCTAGGATTGGAGGTGGAGAAGATACATGCATGCCCTAATGACTGCATCCTCTACCGCGGTGCATACAAAGATCTGAACACATGCCCGGTATGCGGTGCATTGCGGTATAAGATCAGACGAGATGACCCTGGTGATGTTGACGGCGAGCCCCCCAGGAAGAGGGTTCCTGCGAAGGTGATGTGGTATGCTCCTACAATACCACGGTTGAAACGTCTGTTCAAAAATGAAGAGCATGTCAAGTTGATGCGATGGCACTGTGAGAACCGAAAGAAAGATGGGAAGTTGAGAGCACCCGCTGATGGGTCGCAGTGGAGAAAAATCGAGAGAAAGTACTGGGATGAGTTTGCAAAGGACCCAAGGAATGTATGGTTTGCTTTAAGCGCGGATGGCATTAATCCTTTCGGGGAGCAGAGCAGCAATCACAGCACCTGGCCCGTGACTCTATGTATGTATAAACCTTCCTCCTTGGATGTGCATGAAGCGGAAGTTCATTATGATGCCAGTTCTCATCGAAGGCCCTAAGCAACCCGGCAACGAAATTGATGTGTACCTAAGGCCATTAGTTCAAGAACTTTTACAGCTGTGGAATGGAAACGGTGTACATACGTGGGATGAGCACAGACATGAGGAATTTAACCTTAAGGCGTTGATGTTCGTGACCATCAACGATTGGCCCGCTCTCAGTAACCTTTCAGGACAGACAAACAAAGGATACCACGCATGCACGCACTGTTTAGATGACACTGAAAGTATATACCTGGACAAATGCAGGAAGAATGTGTACCTGGGCCATCGTCGATTTCTTCCGACCAACCATCAATGTCGAAAGAAAGGCAAGCATTTCAAAGGCGAGGCAGATCACCGGAAGAAGCCCGCCGTGCGCACCGGTGACCACGTGCTTGCTATGGTCAATGAATTACACTACGTAATCTTTGGAAAGGGTCCCGGTGGACTAGCTGTTCCGAATGACGCTGAGGGACACGCACCCATGTGGAAGAAGAAATCTATATTTTAGGACCTACCCTACTGGAAAGACCTAGAGGTCCACTCCTCAATCGACATGATGCACGTGACGAAGAACCTTTGTGTGAACCTGCTAGGCTTCTTGGGCGTGTATGGGAAGACAAAAGATACACCTAAGGCACGGGAGGACCTGCAACGTTTGCACGAAAAAGACGGCATGCCTCCGAAGCAGTATAAAGGTCCTGCCAGCTACACTCTTATGAAAGAAGAGAAAGAAATCTTTTTTGAATGCCTGCTCAGTAGGAAGGTCACGACTGGCTTCTCGTCGAATATAAAGGGAATAATAAATATGCCAGAGAAAAAGTTTCAGAACCTAAAGTCTCATGACTGCCACGTGATTATGACGCAACTGCTTCCGGTTGCATTGAGGGGGCTTCTACCGGAAAACGTCCGATTAGCCATTGTGAAGCTATGTGCATTCCTCAATGCAATCTCTCAGAAGGTGATCGATCCAGAAATCGTACCAAGGCTAAGGAGTGATGTGGCGCAATATCTTGTCAGTTTCGAGCTGGTGTTCCCACCATCCTTCTTCAATATCATGACGCACGTCCTAGTTCATCTAGTCGATGAGATTGTCATCCTGGGGCCCGTATTTCTACAAAATATGTTCCCCTTTGAGAGGTTCATGGGAGTCCTAAAGAAATATGTCCGTAACCGCGCTAGGCCAGAAGGAAGCATCTCCATGGGCCATCAAACAAAGGATGTTATCGGGTTTTGTGTTGACTTCATTCCTAGCCTTAAGAAGATAGGTCTCCCTAAATCGCCGTATGAGGGGAGACTGACTGGAAAAGGCACTCTTGGAAGAGACTCAATAATATGCAGGGACGGATATTCTTGGTCTCAAGCAAACTACACAGTTCTACAAAACTCTACCTTGGTGACCCCGTATGTCAATGAACACAAGAACAGTCTGCGCTCCAAACACCTGGAGCAGTGCGACGACTGGATTACATGTGAACACATCAGGACTTTCAGCAGTTGGTTCGAAACACGTCTCAGAGGTGACAACATTGTTTATGATGAGTTGTACTTGTTGTCCAGGGGACCATCTTTGACTGTATTGACTTACAAAGGATACGAGATAAATGGGAATACATTTTACACGATCGCCCAAGATCAAAAGAGCACCAACCAAAACAGCGGTGTCCGCTTTGATGCAGCAACTGAGAGCGGAAAGGACACATATTACGGTTACATAGTGGACATATGGGAACTTGACTACGGACCTGATTTTAAGGTCCCTTTGTATAAGTGCAAATGGGTCAATCTGTTAGGCGGCGGGGTACAGGTAGACCCACAGTACGGAATGACAACAGTGGATCTGAAAAATCTTGGGTACACTGAAGAACCGTTCGTCCTAGCCAATGATGTGGCACATGTTATCTATGTGAAGGACATGTCTACCAAACCGAGAAAAAGAAAAGATAAGAAGCGAATACATCATACGATGAGCCAAAGCGCCACATAGTTCTTTCAGGAAAAAGGGACATCCTGGGAGTGGACGGCAAGACAGACATGTCTGAAGATTATGAAAAGTTTCATGAAATTCCTCCCTTCAATGTCAAGGATGACCCAAGCATCCTGATAAACAATGAAGATTATCCATGGTTAAGGCACAATAAGCAAATGACACAAGCGAAGAAAAAGTGAAGACTTTCTCCCGCAACTATTTTGAGGACCTCCGGCTTAACCACCCTACCGGTGAAGGGGAGACTAGGCTGGGGTCTGCACTGAAGACTCCATGCCTATGGCGGAAGGAGCTCATCAACCATCCGAACTGGACGCCTCTGCCTCCTCCTCCTCCGGCAAGACAGGGCACTCCGCCTCCTCCACCGCCTCCTCCTCCGGCGAGTCAGGGCACTCCGCCTCCTCCACGGCCTCCTCCTCCGGCGAGTGACGATCAGGGCACTCAACCGGCTCCTTCTCCACCGCGTGGCGGCACTCCGCCTCCTTCTCCACCTGCACCGACGCGCCCGAGCAGCCAGCCTCCTCCTTCTCCGCCACGTCAGCAAGGGCGGAAGAGACCTGCCGCCGCTCCGGCTGCTCCGGCGCGTCGTAGTTCTTCTCCTCTGCCTTATAAGCAAGTAAAGAAGACAACCGCTCCGTCTGCTCGGCCGGCGTCTAGCAGTACAGCCGGTGGCGGGAGGAAATACAGATTTGGTCCTTCTCTGAAGACTCCACAGAAGTTACCATACGAGAGGACCCCAGAGGAGAACGCCGAGATCGCACGAGAAGAAGTGAGGAACTAATTTGAAGGGGTGAAAGCAAAGAAACATCCAACTCCGGAGGAGAAGGTAGATCCGGTGAAAGCGAAGCGCACTCTGGCTGCCCTGACAAAACCACCCAAGTCTCCGCCAAAAGGAAACTATGAGCGCATTATTGGAAAGGAATTTGCCAAAGCGGAGCGGTCGGGAAGTACTGTCAGTGATCAAAGGCTGAAAGAATGACGAACTGGGAAACAAATTGCCCAGCTCGGCGAACAAGCGAATCAATCGTGCCCCCCGCTCAAGGTGCCTAGTGACAATGTCGCTAATGATCCGAGGATGGTGCCCGGTTATAGAAATCTTGGAGATTACCTGCCCGACGATGTACATTATGATTTCATGGAGGTGCAGATACAAAGATACGAGTACGGGAAGCCTCTTGTCAAAGATGAAAGATCTCTATCAACGATGATGCGAAGATTGCATGATTGGTACTTGAAAATCTGCAGAGACTCTGGGGGGAGGAGTACTTTGTATGTGAAAGTTAAAAAGGAGCATGACCTCGTTGAAATTGAACTGTTGCCTGTTCCATTTGAGGAGTTCTTTCAGTTTTTAAATCAATTGGCCCTCGATAAACCAACGGTCGCCTGCTACTGTCTGTAAGTAGTACTACTTCTGTCATTAAGTCTCTCCATATAGCTCAGCTCTTTCATTGCATGTATTTATAATCATCCTCACTATATTATGCAGATTGAAGATCGCCGAATTGAAGAAAACACAAGTCAGTGATATTGGGTTCATTAACACATATCTCATAGATGCAACTCAAGTTAAATTTCATGCCGCAGCTACCGAGGCCAACTTGTTACGATCGTTGGTAATAAATGAAAACAAAGATATAATACTCTTTCCTTACAACTTCAATTGGGTGTTACTGTCTTGTGCGTATTCGGTTTCCCTTATATATTAGTCAAGGTTATAGTAATGTAATTGATGAGTTATGCATGCGTGTGCAGTTTCCACTATATTCTCCTAGAGATTAAGCTTGAGCAGGGACTAGTAACCGTCTTAGACTCAAGACGAAAAGATCCCTAGGACCATGCAGACATGACTCAAATACTCGAGAAGTAAGTTAAATCGATCATTATCCACCATATCAGCAACTTTGTTCATTTCCTGATATATCAAGTAATTGTTTTCTTTGTCCAGCAGGGTTTGGAGAAAATTCACCAGAAAAGCTCCGGGACTGCCGAAGGAGCTGCAATTTAGACACCCGAAAGTAAGTACTATAGTAGCATGTTCCGCGCATCTACTAGTGATTCAAGTGCTAGTTTCATCAATACCATTTGGCATTCTTGCTTATCAGTTTGATTGACCTCTATTTCTTGTAAAGTGGTTGTGGCAGGAACAAGGGAATGATTTCTGTGGATACTACATTTGCGAGTCCATCCGCCACACGACCTGTGAGAGGGGCTACACTGACGAACAATATGAAGTACGTAAATAACAACATTCACAATTTTATTTTATTACCATCATTTGTGTTGAGTTTCATTCATTCATATATATATGTATTGACCCCCTTCTTAAAATTAGATGTTTCGGAAGCGGGATGAACTCCTAGAATCAGCTCGCATGCGAGCAATTCAAGAGGAATTGGCAGCATTCTTTCTTGACCACGTGATCGCTGAAGACGGAGAATACTATGTGGACCCTGAGTCCGTATGATTATATTTGTAAGAGATAATTATTGTATATATGTAGCCGGTAGTGTCAGATAGATATACGAGAACTTGTTGTTCGACCAATCTCTCAGAGAAAGAGAGGTGGTCGATATCACTTCTCTCTGTATGCATATATGTTCATGACGATCTTCTGTTTCCTTCGTTTTCTTACTAGCTAGCTAGCGTGTCTAGTCCTCTCTATACGTATGTATAGTACGTAGCGTCGACCAAGCACGGACATAAGAGAGGACACTTCTCTCTATTAATTATAGCTAGCTAACACAATATATGAAACACCTAAATTAACCCCCCAAAACCCCCAACCCCCCCC
>NC_041384.1:5943319-5986588 GCF_002162155.2 Triticum dicoccoides | reverse complement strand
GTGGATGCCTATTGGTCCCGGTTGGTGCCACCAACCGGGACCAAAGGGTCTCCTGCCTAGGCTCCGCGCACAGGCCACGTGGAGGCCCATCTGTCCCGGTTCTGGATTGAACCGGGACTAAAGGGACAGGGCATTAGTACCGACCCTTTAGTCCCGGTTCCAAAACCGGGACAAAAGGCCCTTACAAACCTGGACAACAGGCCCTTTTTCTACCAGTGTCAGTCTACTTGTCTCGGACGTGATGCCTATATATATGATCATACCTAGAAATTCTCATAACTATGCTCAATTCTGTCAATTGCTCAACAATAATTTGTTCACCCACCGTAAAATAATTATGCTCTTGAGAGAAGCCACTAGTGAAACCTATGGCCCCCGGGTCTATCTTCATCATATTAATCTTCCAACACTTAGTTATTTACTTTGCTTTTTTACTTTGCTTTTATTTTACTTTGCATCTTTATCACAAAAATACCAAAAATATTATCCTATCATATCTATCAAATCTCACTCTCGTAAGTGACCGTGTAGGGATTGACAACCCCTTATCGCGTTGGTTGCGAGGATTTATTTGTTTTGTGTAGGTACGAGGGACTCGCGCGTAGCCTCCTACTGGATTGATACCTTGATTCTCAAAAACTAAGAGAAATACTTATGCTACTTTGCTGCATCACCCTTTCCTCTTCATGGAAAAACCAACGCAGTGCTCAAGAGGTAGCATCGGTTCGTGGCAGCAACCGGGACCAAAGCACCCCTTTAGTCTCGGTTGGAGCCACCAACCGGGACCAAAGGTCGCTTTTCAGCAGCCCAAAGGGCGGGAAGTAGAGGCCTTTGGTCCCGGTTGGAGCCACAAACCGGGACTAAAGGGTGCGCATTGGTACCGGTTGTTGGCATGAACCGGTACCAATGTACGCCTTTAGTACTGGTTGGTGGCACCAACCAGGACTAAAGGCCTTGTGCTGCCCGCATCGCAGCACGAAAGTTTTGTCCCACCTTTCTAGCTGAGGGAGCTCGAGTGTGGTTTATAAGCCCCACTCCCGCTGCCCTCTCGAGCTCCTCTCAAATGCAGGCTTTCGGTCCTAAACACATTGCATCTTCCTGTGGTCCTATTGGGCCTTCTACGGGCATGAATCCTTGCCCATGGGTTGGTTTCTAGTCGTATTCAGGCCATGGTGGCCCAGTAGGTGGCGTTTTTTTTATTTTTTCCTAGTTTAGTTCTTTTCTTTTTTGCTTTATTTATTCATTTTGTTTCTACTTACAACAAAATACTTATGTATTTTTTTATTTTGTTTCTAATTACTTATTTATTTTATTTTATGATAATTCTGTTTGCTATTAAAGTTTCTAACAAAAAAAGTTATTTATGAAAATTCTTTTTGCTTTTAATGATTTTAAACAGAAAAAACTTTGATAATTTTAGTTGCATCAATTTTATATAATTTTAGTTTCAGTAATACTAGAGGTTGCTTATAATGTTTTGAACAGAAAATACGTTGATAATTTTAGATTCATCAATTTTATTTATGTTATTAAAGTTTATCTTATTTTGTTTCTACTTATATATTTTATTAAAGTTCAGTTTATTCTGTTTCTAATTACTTATTTATTTATTTTTATGATATTTGTTATTTTCCATGCATTTACGGATTATTTCATGAGACCATGAAATTGAAAAGCACTACAAATGAACTCTGGAAAGGTTGAAAGTTGGCATGGTATCATCATTTCACCCACATAGCATGTGCAAAAACTAGAGAGGGTTACGGCAAAAACTAGATGCACTTCGTGTACAAAACGAACAATCTGTTTCGAAGTATCAGGATTTCTTACAGAAACTCGTCTGTTACAACAGCCATTTCATATGAAGTATGAAAAGGTTGAAAGTTAGCATGGTATCATCATAATAGTTGTGGAGAGAAAGTCTTCACTTTTTTTTCGCTTGTGTGCTTTGCTTATTGCGCCGTAACCATGGAAATTTTCATCGTTTATCAGGATGCTTGGGTCAGCCTTGACATTGAAGGGAGGAATTTCATGAAACTTTTCATAATCTTTAGACATGTCTGTCTTGCCCTCCACTCCCACAATGTCCCTTTTTCCTGAAAGAACTATGTGGCGCTTTGGCTCATCGTATGATGTATTCACTTCCTTATCTTTTCTTTTTCTCGGTTTGGTAGACATGTCCTTCACATATATAACCTGTGCCACATCATTGGTTAGGACGAACGGTTCGTCAGTGTACCCAAGATTGTTCAGATCCGCTGTTGTCATTCCGTACTGTGGGTCTACCTGTACCCCGCCTGCTGATAGATTAACCCATTTGCACTTAAACAAAGGGACCATAAAATCATGTCTATAGTCAAGTTCCCATATGTCCATTATGTAACCATAATATGTGACCTTTCCCCTCTCGGTTACTGCATCAAAGCGGGCACTGCTGTTTTGGTTGGTGCTCTTTTGATCTTGGGCGATCGTGTAAAATGTATTCCCATTTATCCCGTATCCTTTGTAACTCAATACAGTCGAAGATGGTCCTGTGGACAACGAGTACAACTCATCACAAACAGTGGTTTCACCTCTGAGACGTGTTTCCAACCAAGTGCTGAAAGTCCTGATGTGTTCACATGTAATCCAGTCGTCACACTGCTCCAGGTGTTTGGACCGCAGACTGTTCTTGTGTTCATCAACATACGGGGTCACTAAGGGAGTCCTGGATTAGGGGGTGTTCGGATAGCCGGAATATAACCTTTGGTCGGACTCTTGGACTATGAAGATACAAGATTGAAGACTTCGTCCCGTGTCCGGATAGGACTTTCCTTGGCGTGGAAGGCAAAGTTGGCGATACGGATATGTAGATCTCCTCCCATTGTAACCAACTCTGTGTGACCCTAACCCTCTCCGGTGTCTATATAAACCGGAAGGTTTTAGTCCATAGGACGAACAACAATCATACCATAGGCTAGCTTCTAGGGTTTAGCCTCTCTGATCTCGTGGTAGACCTACTCTTGTACTACCCCTATCATCAATATTAATCAAGCAGGAGTAAGGTTTTACCTCCATCGAGAGGGCCCGAACCTGGGTAAAAACATCGTGTCCCTTGTCTCATGTTACCATCCGACTAGACGCACAGTTCGGGACCCCCTACCCGAGATCCGCCGGTTTTGACACCGACATTGGTGCTTTCATTGAGAGTTCCTCCGTGTCATCACTTTTAGGCCCGATGGCTCCTCCGATCATCAACAACGATGCGGTCCAGGGTGAGACTTTTCTCCCCGGACAGATCTTCGTATTCGGCAGCTTCGCACTACGGGCCAACTTGCTTGGCCATCTGGAGCAGATCGAAAGCTACGCCCCTGGCCATCAGGTCAGATTTGGAAGTTTGAACTACGCGGCTAATATCCAGAGGGACTTGATCTTCGACGGATTTGAGGCACAGCTGAGCGCGCCGCACTATCACGATGGGCAAGATCTAGCTCTGCCGCCAAACAGTGCCCTGGAGGCCGCACCCGTATCCGCTCCGACCCTTAGTTTGGAGCCGACTACGCCAATCGAGGACGGCTGGCTGGACACCGCCTCGGGGGCTGCAATCTATACGGCGATCGAGCCGAACACCAGTCTTATCCTCGGCAAAGCCCGTGACTCCAAGGTGCCGGACTCCTCTCCGGACTCCGAGCCCTCCGCGCCCTTGCCAATCGAACCCGATTGGGCGCCGATCATGGAATTCACCGCCGCTGATATTTTTCAGCACTCGCCCTTTGGCGATATTCTAAATTCACTAAAGTCTCTCTCTTTGTCGGGAGAGCCCTGGCCGGATTATGGCCAACAGGATTGGGATGTGGACGACAAAGAAATTCGACGCCCACCCACCACCCAATTCATAGCCATTGTCGATGATTTAACCGACATGCTGGACTTTGACTCCGAAGACATCGACGGTATGGACGACGATGTAGGAGACGAACAGGAACCAGCGCCTATAGGGCACTGGACAACCACCTCATCTCACGATGTATCCATGGTGGACACACCTAAAGGAAGAAACAACGAGGAACAAAGGGACACAACGAGGGATCGTTCCCTCGAAAAGCAGTCAAAGCGGCGACGTAAGCACCACTCCAAGCCCCGCCTCGACAGAGACAGCAGCCATACAGACCCGGCCATAGAGCAGGGCGAACCGGTGGACGACGAACATGCCATCGAGCAACCGTCCAAACAGAGCAACTTGGATAAACAAACCAAACAACCTGTCACCGGTGGAGATAACAGTCCGGACGACCTCACGCCGGACAAATTGCTGGAGCAGAAGAACAAACACAAAAGACTCGTCACCACTGCACGTAGCCTGAAAAAGCAGAAGTGGAAGCTCAAAACAGTGGAAGATGCACTCAGAACTAGATGGAGCAAAGTACTCAACACCGCAGACAAATACGGCGATAGTCGCCACACAAAGAGCTACCTGAAGCAAAAGCTACTGCCCGAATTTGATGAGGAGGCCCTAGAGACCCAAAAATCAAAAAAATAAGGAAGCCACCCGGTCGGATAAATGACCCCATGGCCAACATAGAACGGCATATGGCGCCGCACACAAATCAACACGTGATCCACCCAAGGATTCGCATCACAAAGACGGCCCAGCCAGATCTATCTACGGGCCAAGAAAGCAAGCTCTAGTAAGCAATGCAGCACAACAAATATCCGAACAACACGGCACACCCAAGTACAGGGGTGCCGCACACCCCCTATGTTTCATCGATGAGGTGCTAGACCATGAATTTCCAGCGGGATTCAAGCCCGTAAACATAGAGGCGTACGACGGAACAACATACCCTGGAGTATGGATTGAGGATTATATCCTCCACATACACAAGGCCAGAGGAGACGACCTCCACGACATAAAATACATGCCCCTCAAGCTCAAAGGGCCAGCCCGGCATTGGCTTAAAAGCCTTCCCGAAAACACCATTGGAAGTTGGGAAGAGAACGAGGATGCTTTTCGAGCAAATTTTCAAGGGACCTATGTCCGACCTCCGGATGCAGACGATTTAAGCCATATAACTCAACAGCCCGGAGGGTCAGCCCGGAAACTCTGGAACAAATTTCTTACTAAAAAGAACCAGATAGTCGACTGTCCGGACGTCGAAGCCTTAGCAGCTTTCAAACACAGCGTTCGAGACGAATGGCTCGCCAGACACCTCGGCCAAGAAAAGCCAAGAACAATGAACGCATTAACAAGCCTCATGACCCGCTTTTGCACGGGAGAGGACAGCTGGTTGGCAAGATACAGCACCAGCGACCCAAGTACATCCGAAGTCAGGGATGGAAACGGGAAACCGCGACGCAACAAGGAACAACGCCGGAATAAGGAAAGCAGCTCGAAGAGCACGACAGTCAACGCCGGATTCAAAAGCTCTCGGCAGAATCAGAAAAAGCTGCCCCTCAAGGATAACAGGGACGAGCTATCTAACCTAAACAAAATCTTGGATAAGATATGTCAAATCGACAGCACCCCCGGGAAGCCTGCAAACCATACCCATAGAGAATGTTGGGTCTTCAAGCAATCCGGCCAACTCAACACTGAACACAAGGGGCTCGACACACCAAGTGAGGACGATGACGAACCCCACAAGCAGAGCACCGAGAAACAAAAGAATTTCCCACAAGAAGTCAAAACAGTAAACTTACTTCACGTGACAAAAGGAGTGGCGCCTATAGAGATATGCGCCATACGGCCCATCCCAAAGGAGTCTCGCCACTGGTTGTCAAAACCGATCACCTTCGACCATCAGGATTACTCTAGAAGTATCGGGAACGCAGGCTGGACTGCCTTGATATTAGATCAGATAATAGACGGACTCCACTTTACACATGTCCTGATGGACGGCGGCAGTGGTCTAAACCTGCTATATCAGGACACAATCCGCAAAATGGGGATAGACCCAACAAAAATTTGCCATAGCAACACTTCCTTTCAAGGAGTAATGCTAGGCCCGGATGCCCATTGCAGGGGTTCTCTCCGGCTAGAAGTTATGTTCGGCTCCCTTGATAACTTCCGCCGCGAAAAGCTAACCTTCCACATCGCCCCTTTTTCAAGTAGCTATCAAGCACTCCTGGGAAGAGAGGCCTTCGCCCGCTTTAATGCAATACCGCATTATGCATCTCTTACGCTTAAGATGCCCAGTTCACGAGGCATCATATCACTAAAGGGAAACATTGAGTGTTCCCCCCGCGCGGAAGACTGTGCGGCTGCCTTGATAGCCACACACTAAAGCGGCTTCGCCAATCAAAGCACCTAAATAGGTCGTCAAGACCACGGATGCGGCTCGACGAGTCTGACATAAACATACAATTGATAAAGGCTTAATAGCCGTACACCCCCTTACAAGGGGCTCCGCGCATGCAAAACAAGAGACAATAAGGCTCAGTTTTACTCATTTTTTGAATTATACTTTGTTTATTTAGTATAACGTACATTTTGCACGACCCTTTTTCAACTAAGTTCTTCTCTTTTACAGATGAACACCGTGCTACACCCGTCCAGGATACGACACAACGGAGACACAGGCGCAGACATGAAGCAGGGACCCGTTCGAAGGATTCTTTTTAGATTAAGACCCTGCGTAAACCTATTTTACTGTCTCTTGTTGATACACATCCCCCGGATTCTCAATATAGCCGAGGAGGAGGCTGGCGTCTTGGCATGTGGCCACGTTAGAATTTTGCACGTACCTAGACACCAGGGGCTTATTACCAAGGGCGCTGTTCCGCCCGTTTTCATAAAAGACCGAATACCTTAGGGAGTGTTCGACGTCGCGAGTTTGGACTTATATGCATCAGCTCCGAATCATGTCTTTGGTAAAATGTTGGGTTTGCCCGGCTCCTGTGTTTTGCTGCCTTACGTTCCGCTCTATCGGCTAAGGCGGCACAAGGAGAACTACTGCGATTGTGCCCCGGTTCAGCCACGCGAGCACCTCAGTAGAGAAAGCCGAAAATTGACTGTCATGATATAGCGTGAGACTGGTCAACCACTCGATGACCCGCCGAAATCTTTAGGATTCCTCCATATTAACGAAGGGTCGTTTCCCGGCTAGGCACACATGCGCCCCGAATTCGGGTGAGCGCGGTGCCCCCAGGGGCTATATAGTAGCCCCACTGGCAAACTCCTATGGCTAAGTGAAAGTGATAAAGCATTATAGTCTGGTTGATTAGTTCGCTGCGCTATCACCTCCTTAATGGGACTAAGACGTTGGATCAAGTGTGAAAATGCGCCTTCTGCGAACACCCCCGCATTATATGCGTGGGGGCTGAAGCCAAAGACTGCCATCTTTCAGGTTATATACACATATACATTAACGGCCGCACAGGAGGTGTTTTAAATTCTTGAAGGCACAAGTATCAAAAGCTTTTATATTTGATCAAAACATTGTTTTCCAATAATACATGTTATTCGAACATAATATCCTTCGAGCACCGCGTCTCTATTAAATGAGCGCCCTGCAGAACTTTCTGAAAATAGTGCTTGGCAGGTACTCGGCTCCCGTCCGAGTCGTGGGATGCAATAGCAGTGGCCTTCATCTCCGCCTAGTATGTTTTGACACGGGCAAGAGCCATCCGCGCACCCTCTATGCATGCTGACCTCTTCATTGCATTGATATACGGCACCGCACCAAGGAACTGCTGCACCAAGCTAAAATAACTTTTTGGCTCAGGCCTTTCTAGACACAGATGACTCACGACATACTTCATGGCGAGTTCGGATAACCTATTCAGCTCGGCCCATTCGGCTAAATGATCGGTTAATGGAAGTGGACGCTCTGGATTGTGGAAGTGCGACCAGAAGAGCTTTTCCACTTCGCGATCCTTTTGATCTCGGAAGTGTTTGGCCGCGTCCGCGACACTTGCCACCAAATCCAGATAAGGGTCCGTCGTACTCCATAACCGGTACAACGGAGCATATTTAGGATCCCCGAACATCATCCGCAGCATAAAGGGCTTTCCAGCCGCGATATCTCCGGCCTGACATAGCTCCTCCTTCATAGCTCTCATTGCAGAGCGAGCATCCTTGGCTTCTGTAGTGGCCTTCTCTAGGTCCGTCTGTTCCTCCTGATCTTCTTTCTCAAGAAGCTTGCAGCGGTCGGCAGTGCTCTTCAACTTTACAGCCATCTCGGCCATTTCCTTTCTGCTTTGGCAGTGAGCAGCCTGTTCGGCTTTCAGCTCTTCAACCGCCTTTAGGGAAGCAGCATCGCTTTTCTTGGCCTGCTCCTTGGCCCGGGCAAGTTCCGCCCGAAGGTTCTCCATGGCAGCGGCACCATCTGCATCAAGCATACATGATGTAAGATACGGGCAACAAGCTTCTCTTACCAGGTGTCTCCGGAGAAATTACATACCCTGTGCCTCGTCAAGCCGCTTGTTGACAAGCGCGATGTCGGCATCTACCACGTTAAGTTGCCGCTTTAGTTCGGCAAATTCATCAGTCCGGCTAGCCACCGGACACTTCGCCACCTACATAGGAAGGGCGACATATTATACCTGGGATTATGATCCTCTGCGCGCCGTCACTTTTGACAACGCACAGAGTCTCAGGGGCTACTCTCTACATAGGGCGCATATTATATATGCGGAACTGTCAAAAGGTACATGATTTCGCGTACCTCAAAACCTGTCAGTAAACTCCTGACGGACTCGTGCAACCCGCTCTCCGTGGATGAAATCCTTTCAATCACCGTACCCATCAACGTACGGTGCTCTTTTGAGATAGACGCTCGCCCGAGCAGATCCTTCAACTCCTCCGGCCATGCACCGGACGGTGCCGAACTCGTCCGATGGCCTTTTTCAAAGGCCGGATATGGAGGGCTTTGGGGGGCCATATGACTGCCTTCCGGCCCTGCCGGATTCGGAGAAACCCTCAGTGACGACACCTCAGGGTCGCCTTCCTCGTGAGGCGGTATGACAGGGGGAGGCGTTCCGCTCTCCATCATCTTCGGAAGAAGCTCCCCCGAAGATGAGCTCTGCTGAGAAGGGCTGAGATCCGAACTACAAGGTAAAATTTCAGTTATTCTCCTCAGGAATAGAACAGGGGTGTCTCTCATTTTAAACTCCCCTCTCTACTTACAGCTCGGTGGAGGGCTAATTCCCTTGGGGGCACAGTATGGCCGAGGTATCCCCCGGTGCAGGACCGTCTGCCGAAGATTTCTTCCCCTGCTTCGAGACCATGGTCTCTGGGTCATTAGAGGCGGTCCTCTTCTTCCCATGGGTAGAGGAATTTTTGATTCCTCCTTTCCCAACAGACTCCTTCGAGGAGGCGGTAGCTCCCTTGTACCCCTCCTCGTTCTCTTCCAAAGGCACAATCTCCAGCATCCTGGTCAACACGGGATTCGGCGAGGTCTCGGGAAAGGGGGCCGGACACCTGATTAACTTCGCCTTCGCTACCCACTCATGTTTCAAAGACAACTCTTTTAAGCGTGATGTTGTGATGAATGAACGGATGGTGTGTCCGGAGACAGGGCTACTTACTTGAGTATCCGGACGATTGCAGCTTAGTCCTGCGTCCTCCGTAGCATCCGGACACATTACTTGTGATCCGAAGAACAATTTGTACATCTCCACGGGTGTTATGCCAAGAAAGTGTTGGAGAGCTCGCGGTCCCTCCGGATTGAACTCCCACTGGCGGAGGGGGCGACGTTTGTAGGGCAGAACTCGGCGAATTAGCATAACCTGTGTCACCACGACCAGGAAGATGTCCCTTTCTAGGAGATCTCGGATGCGGCCCTACAACAGGGGGACGTCCTTCGCCGGCCCCTAGTCCAGCCCCTTATTGACCCATGACGCTAGTCGTGGTGGGGGACCCGAGCGGAAAGCAGGAGGCGCCACCCACTTGGTGCCCCTGGGAGCTGTGATATAAAACTACTCTTGTTGCTATAAGTTGAACTCCTCTTGAAAAGAGCCCTCGGGCCATGGAGCGTCAGCATTTTTGCTAATAACAGCGCCTCCGCACTCAGAGTGCCATCCCTCGATCATCTTCGGCTCTACTTTAAAGGTCTTAAGCCATAGTCTGAAGTGTGGAGTAACATGGAGGAAGGCTTCGCACACGACGATAAACGATGAGATGTGGAGGATGGACTCCAGACCTAGGTCGTGAAATTCCAGCCCATAATAAAACTTGAGCCCCCTCAGGAAGGGATCCGTTGCGAAGCCGAGCCCTCGGAGGAAGTGAGACATGAAGACAACACTCTCACCAGGCTCGGGAGTAGGAATAACCTGCCCTTGAGCAGGCATCCTATGCGAGATTTCGTCGGTCAAGAACCTGGCCTCTCTCAGCTTTAGCACGTCCTCCTCCATGACGGAGGAAGGCATCCATCGGCCTCGAAGGTCAGAACCGGACATCATCAAAGGTCCGAAGGACCTGGAATCTGGAACCTTGGGTGTTGGAGCTCGAGGCGAAGGGCGAACTCAGTTGAGATTGAAATAAAGGAGTAAGGCCTTGGTCTCTATAAAAGGGGTCGAATACCAAGAGCCCTCCCCGTAACCGTTCGGGACTCGCCTTTGATCAAGGAAATATACCAACGGGCACGACTGGGTTACCCATGTCCGTATTGATGAGAATCCCATAAATTAAGGGGACACGATCTCTACTTTGACAAGACGTGCCAAGGAAACCGCCTCACAAAACGCGCTAAGGTGGGACAGTAAAACGATTCGAATAAAGGCTTGGCTGTGGTGTGATGTCATGCTACGAAATACGTTAGAAGAGTAGACTTGTGTAAATACTATTCTCTCTATGGCAATATGTGGAATTTATCTTGTAGAGCCGGACACTATCCTTGTGTTCAAAATCTTCTATGAAGTATTCGGAGGAGGAACCCGCCTTGCAATGCCGAAGACAATCTGCGCGCCGGACTCGTCGTCATTGAAGCCTGGTTCAGGGGCTACTTAGGGAGTCCTGGATTAGGGGGTCTTCGGATAGCCGGACTATAACCTTTGGCCAGACTCTTGGACTATGAAGATACAAGATTGAAGACTTCGTCCCGTGTCCGAATAGAACTTTCCTTGGCGTGGAAGGCAAGCTTGGCGATACGGATATGGAGATCTCCTCCCATTGTAACCGACTCTGTGTAACCCTAACCCTCTCCGGTGTCTATATAAACCGAAGGGTTTAGTCCATAGGACGAACAACAATCATACCATAGACTAGCTTCTAGGGTTTAGCCTCTCTGATCTCGTGGTAGATCTACTCTTGTACTACCCCTATCATCAATATTAATCAAGCAGGAGTAGGGTTTTACCTCCATCGAGAGGGCCCGAACCTGGGTAAAAACATCGTGTCCCTTGTCTCCTATTACCATCCGCCTAGACGCACAGTTCGGGACCCCCTACCTGAGATCTGCAGGTTTTGACACCGACAGTCACCAAGGTAGAGTTCTGTAGAACTGTGTAGTATGCTTGAGACCAAGAATGCCCGTCCCTGCATATTATTGAGTCCTCTCCTAGCATGCCTTGTCCAGTCAGTCTCCCATCATACCGCGATTTAGGGAGACCTATCTTCTTAAGGCCAGGAATGAAGTCAACACAAAACCCACTGACATCCTCTGTTTGATGGCCCATGGAGATGCTTCCTTCTGGCCTAGCACGGTTACAGACATATTTCTTTAGGACTCCCATGAACCTCTCAAATGGGAACATATTGTGTAGAAATACGGGGCCCAGAATGACAATCTCGTCGACTAGATGAACTAGAACGTGCGTCATGATATTGAAGAAGGATGGTGGGAACACCAGCTCGAAACTGACAAGACATTGCGCCACATCACTCCTTAGCCTTGGTATGATTTCTGGATCGATCACCTTCTGAGAGATTGCATTGAGGAATGCACATAGCGTCATAAGGGCTAATCGGACGTTTTCCGGTAGAAGCCCCCTCAATGCAACCGGAAGCAGTTGCGTCATAATCACGTGGCAGTCCTGAGACTTTAGGTTCTATAACTTTTTCTCTGGAATATTTATTATTCCCTTTATATTCGACGAGAAGCCACTCGGGACCTTCATACTGAGCAGGAATTCAAAAAAATATTTACTTCTCTTCTTTGGTAAGAGCGTAGCTGGCAGGACCTTTGTACTGCTTTGGAGGCATGCTGCCTCAGGTGTATCTTTTGTCTTCCCATACATGCCCAAGAAGCCTAACAGGTTCACGCAAAGGTTCTTCGTCACGTGCATCACGTCGATTGAAGAGCGTACCTCTAGCTCTTTCCAGTAGGGTAGGTCCAAAAATATAGATTTGTTCTTCCACATGGGTGCGCGTCCCTCAGCGTCATTCGGAACAGCTAGTCCGCCGGGACCCTTTCCAAATATTACGTTTAAATTAGAGACCATAGCAAGTACGTGATCACCGGTATGCATGGCGGGATTCTTCCGGTGATCTGCCTCGCCTTTGAAATGCTTGCCTTTCTTTCGACATTGATGGTTGGTCGGGAGAAATCGATGATGGCCCAGGTACACATTCTTCCTGCATCTGTCCAGGTATATACTTTCGGTGTCAGCTAAACAATGTGTGCATGCGTGGTATCCCTTGTTTGTCTGTCCTGAAAGGTTACTTAGAGCGGGCCAATCATTGATGGTCATGAACAGCAACGCCTTTAGGTCAAATTCTTCCCCCATGTGCTCATCCCACGCACGTACACCTGTTCCATTCCACAGCTTTAAGAGTTCTTCAACTAATGGCCTTAGGTACACATCAATGTCGTTGCCGGGTTGCTTAGGGCCTTGCTTCATGCACATCCAAGGAGGAAGGTTATACATACATAGAGTCACGGGCCAGGTGCTGTGATTGCTTCTCTGCTCCCCGAAAGGATTAATGCCATCCGCGCTTAAAGCAAACCATACGTTCCTTGGGTCACTTGCAAACTCATCCCAGAACTTTCTCTCGATTTTTCTCCACTGCGACCCGTCAGCGGGTGCTCTCAACTTCCCGTCTTTCTTACGGTCCTCACTGTGCCATCGCATCAACTTGGCATGCTCTTTGTTTCTGAACAGTCGTTTCAACCATGGTATTATAGGAGCATACCACATCACCTTCGCAGGAACCCTCTTCCTGCGGGGTCGCCCTCAACATCACCAGGGTCATCTCATCTGATCTTATACCACAATGCACCACATACCGGGCATGCGTTCAAATCCTTGTATGCACCATGGTAGAGGATGCAGTCATTAGGGCATGCATGTATCTTCTCCACCTCCAATCCTAGAGGGCATATGACCTTCTTTGTTGCGTACGTACTATCGGGCAATTTGTTTTCCTTTGGAAGCTTCTTCTTCAATATTTTCAGTAGCTTCTCAAATCCTTTGTCAGGCACATCATTCTCTGCCTTCCACTGCAGCAATTCTAGTACGGTACCGAGCTTTGTGTTGCCATCTTCGCAATTGGGGTACAACACTTTTTTATGATCCTCTAACATGCGATCGAACTTCAGCTTCTCCTTTTCACTTTCGCACTTTTCCCTTGCATCAACAATGACCCGGCGGAGATCATCATCGGGCACATCGTCTGGTTCCTCTGGATCTTCAGCTTCCTCTTGATCTTCAGCTTCCCCCATTGTAGCATCACCGTATTCAGGGGGCACATAGTTGTCATCGTCCTCTTCTTCTTCGTTGTCTTCCATCATAACCCCTATTTCTCCGTGCTTCGTCCAAACATTATAGTGTGGCATGAAACCCTTATAAAGCAGGTGTGTGTGAAGGATTTTGTTGTCCGAGTAAGACCTCGTATTCCCACAATTAGGGCATGGACAACACATAAAACCACTCTGCTTGTTTGCCTCAGCCACTTCGAGAGAATTATGCACGCCCTTAATGTACTCAGAGGTGTGTCTATCACCGTACATCCATTGCCGGTTCATCTGCGTGCATTATATATAATTATGTGTGTCAAAAGTAAGAAAATTAGACAAGTATCTATCTAAAGTAAGATTTTTTTTCTTTCAAAAAGAAGATAAGAACAAGAGGCTCACCACGGTGGTGTCGGCGACGAGATCGGCGCGGGCGATCGACGGCGGTGAAGACGAGGACGGGGCGTGACTGACCGCTAAACCTAGACAAATCTCGAAAAAAATGGAGCTCGGAGGTCGAGCTTCGAGAGGAGAAAGATTAACTAGTGTGGCTCGGGTATTTCATCGAACACCTCACATGCATAAGAGGTGAGCCAGAGCACCCAAATGCCCTTCCTGGCCGGCCAGCAAAAAACAGAGTACCGTGGAGTGCTCTGCTCACCGGCGATGGGGTATATATAGGCAACTCATTTGTCCCGCTTCGTGGCTGGAACCGGGACTAAAGGCCATCCTTCTGTCCTGGTTCCTGCCACGAACCGCGACTAATGGTTGTGGGCCAGGAGCGAGGCTCATTGGTCCTGGTTCGTGCCATGAGCCGGGACAAATGGGCCTAGACGAACCGGGACCAATGCCCACGAGGCCCCGGCCGGCCCCCTGGGCTCACGAACCTAGACAAATGCCTCCGTTGGTCCCGGTTCGTGGCAGAACAGGGACTAATGGGCTGGCCAGGCCCGAACGAAAGCCCCTTTTTCTACTAGTGTTATTCTATAGCTTGATCTGCCAAATGCTATTAAGGAAATGAATTTTCCTCCTTGATCAAGTTATCAATCCTTATTGTGTGTACGCTTCCTACTCAACACCTAAATAATCAATTTGTACATGTTGATATATATTAATATGCTATTTTGTTGGTGCATAAGAGATAATACATGCATGTGTAATCTACAATCTCAGTGAGCTAAAACCCTATTGTTCTCAGGTTTTTGTCATGGATTATTTTATTCTCATGTAAACTATAGGAAGAAACACTCATGTATGTACAGAACTGAACTGAAGCTACCATGGAAATTACATTCTATAGCTGTGGGTCGTTTCTGGTATGAACAAAATTACTAAAATATCTCCTCTTTTCTCCAAGAACGAAACTCAGGACAAACGCTGCTGCAAAGGGGGCTGGCGCTCCAAAGAAAGCAAAGCAGCAATTCTTCCATCGGTTGGACTAGATATGTACGTACGGTATAACTAGCGCTTCTTGGGTTCCATGTTTGATACAACGTGCTAAATAATGTGTCATCATATAACGATTGTGGTTTCTCTTTTCCTCACAGAATCTTCTGCGATCTGCTTACTTATCAAACTAGGTTTACCGCTAGATGGGTGTGTTTCTGAAGAACGTTTCTCAGCTCTGCTGCGCCATAGCAACGGTCTGACCATGGGGTCCGGAGATCGTCAACTCAGCACATTTTTGGGCATGCACATGATATATTTTGTGCAGCTTTCTAAGGCAAAGCTTTGACACCAGCAGACCCATGTCAGGCCACTGCCATAGCAATTCCTCTATTTAGGCGCTCGACTAACAAATGCATAGGTTTCTGTTACAAAAGGTTTAGAATCATTACCCTTGATGCTTGAATTTGGACCTTGCACCTTACTTGGGTAACATAGAGCTAAATGGCACATTGTCCAAATACACGTTCAAAACACTCCGGGTTTGACATGGTCTCTATCCTTGATCAAACATAAAGTTACTAAAAAAGGCAAATATTTCTCAACACGAACATGGTTTCAATTGGGTAGCTGCGCCATTTGGCGCACCGGGTCATCTAGTTGCAATGAGAAGCAACTGTCGTACTACAGCTTGAAGAAATATACAGTCCATTGTACCCTTTCCAATAGTAATTGTACTGCTATTCATATCAGAGCTTCGAAGCCGCATCCAACTATCGAACCAAGATATTCACTTGATACTGGAGTCACTGGAATTATTTCTTATTGAAGCCTGTTTGTTTTTCAATTTGACAGAAGCAATGTACTGCAATGTACAGCAGAATATCTATGCTATGAAACAGAAGAGTCAGCTACCATGTATATGGAGAATAAATCACATTAGGCTACCACTTTATGAACTTCACATCAACTACAGGAATCAATTCATCTTTGTTGGTCCACATCCACACAACCTAGTGTTTAATCTCCTTTTTTCCTTCATGTACCAAAGCAATTTATTACCATAATATTTGCTGATTAAATTAATGAGTTCTGAACAAACTAAACTTTTCTGTAAGGGTCAGGTTACTGGATATGCTATATGCTATTTGCGGCGGGCATGCGAGTTTACGCGCTCTAGAGTTGGGGGCCTCGGCCACCGCCCAAACCTCGACGTATCGCCACCAAACCATGTATCTATGATTAAAGAGGTACTTATGTAACTATAAACGATTTTTGGAAACAATAAGTAGTAAACTATGAGGCAGCTGCAGTTCAAATTTGACCCGCTTCCTACTGAATCTGCGGGAATTTGCCTTTTTCACCAGAGGTGGATCAATATTTTTGACACCCAACCATTTTGTCAATTGTGCATTAAATATGGCCTAGTAATTTAGAAAATTTATTTGGTCCAATTTTGCAACAAATATATGGTAGGTCCTTCACAAAAAAAACTCATTTTGGGCACTCGGAAAATGGAAAATGTATTTTCCGTGCAAAGAAAATGAAAACTCCCTTAGGCAACATTGTTTGGAATTCAAAGATGCACCCTTGTGCACAACATGAGATCATTTGAACAAACTAGGCCACGAATGTGGCCATAAGATTGATTATTTGGCTTGAAAGCCATGAATCTTCACGCATGATAGCTCATTTCTGAGAACACTTTTTTTAAAATAATTGCCGTATTACAAGTTTATTATTTTTCTTGGGAACTTGGCCACATATAATGACACAATGCGAAGGATTCGCAATTTTTTGATTTTTTTGATTTTTTTATGCCCGTTTCAAAATGTGATCAAAACTGCGGGAATGATCGTTCCTAGCTAGTGGTTGAATCTTGGAATTTTTTGGTGTTTCTCTGATTAAATAGATACTTATGTACCTAGAAATGATTTTTGTAAAAAATAAAGAGCAAACTACGAGGCAACTATAGTTCAAATTTGACCCGCTTCCAGCTGAATCGGCGGGAATTTGTCTTTTTCACCAGAGGTGGATAAAAACTTCTTACACCCAACCATTTGGTTAATTGTGCATTAAATATGGCCTAGTATTTTAGAAAATGATTTGGTCCAATTTTGCAACAATGATTTGGGAGTCCTTCACAAAAAACCTCCTTTTGGGCACTCGAAAAATGGAAAATGGTTCTTTCGTCCAAAGAAAAAGAAAACTTCCTTAGGCAACATTGTTTGCCATTCACATATGCACACTTGTGCACAATATGAGATCATTTGAACAAACTATGCCATGAATGTGGCCATAAGATTGATTATTTGGCTTTAAAGCCATTGATCTCCACACGTGATAGCTCGTTTCTGAGAAGACTCTTTTAAAATAATTGCCGTATTACGAGTTTATTATTTTTCTTGGGAACTTGGCCACGTATAATGAGACAATGCGAAGGTTTCCCAATTTTTTAATTTTTTTTGAATTTTTTATGCCCGTTTCAAAATGCAGTCAAAATGGCGGGAATGACCGTTCCTAGCTAGTGGTTGAATCTTGGAATTTTTTTGGTGTTTCTCTGATTAAATAGATACTTATGTACCTAGAAATGATTTTTGGAAAAAATAAAGAGCAAACTACGAGGCAACTACAGTTCAAATTCGACCCGCTTCCAACTGAATCGGCGGGAATTTGTCTTTTTCACCAGAGGTGGATCAAAACTTTTTGCACCAGACCATTTTGTCAATTGTGCATTAAATATGTCCTAGTATTTTAGAAAATTGATTTGGTCCAATTTTGCAACAATTATTTGGGAGGTCCTTCACAAAAAAACCTCCTTTTGGACACTCAAAAAATGGAAAGTGGTTTTTTCGTCCAAAGAAAATGAAAACTTCCTTAGGCAACATTGTTTTCCATTCCAATATGCACCCTTGTGCATAATATGAGATCATTTGAACAAAATATGCCATGAATGTGGCCATAATATTGACCATTTGTCTTGAAAGCCATTGATCTCCACACGTGATAGCTCGATTCTGAGAACACTTTTAAAAAATAATTGATGTATTACAAGTTTGTTATCTTTCCTAGGAACTTTGCCAGAAATAATGACATAATGCGAAGGTTTCCCAATTTTTTGTTTTATTTTTATTTTTTATGCCCGTTTCAAAATGCGATCAAAAGGCGGGAATGACCGTTCCTAGCTAGTGGTTGAATCATGGAATTTTCTTGGGTATTCTCTGATTAAATAGATACTTATGTACCTAGAAATGATTTTTGAAAAAAATAAAGAGCAAACTACATGGTAGCTACAGTTCAAATTTGATCCGCTTCCAGTTGAATCGGCGGATCAAAACTTTTTACACCCGACCATTTCTTCAGTTGTGCATTAAATATGTCCTAGTATTTTAGAAAATTGATTTGGTCCAATTTTGCAACAATTATTTGGGAGGTCCTTCACAAAAAAAAACTCATTTCGGGCACTCGGAAATGGAAAATGTATTTTCCATGCAAAGAAAATGAAAACTCATTGTTTGGAATTCGAAGATGCACCCTTGTGCACAATATGAGATCATTTGAACAAACTATGCCTAGAATGTGGCCATGAGATTGATCATTTGTGCACAATATGAGATTACATGATTTTAACACATTATTTTTAGGCAACTATTACCTATTTAGATGGTCATAACATCATACTGCATTGTGATTGGTCCGTGGACGTCTCACGCGGATCGTGCATCATACGCCATCGGATGCTCGCAGATCCAACGACCGTCCTCAACCCTTCCACACCAACCCCGAAACCCTAGCTCTGTCCTCTGGTCATTTTCCATCCACCCCCGCCTCCTTTCTTTCTTGCCTCACACGATTCGATCCAATCCTCTTCCCCGACCCCTCCCTCCACCTCGTCTCCCCCGATCTCACCGGCCGGCGGCGACCTCCTCTCAACCAGCCCCCACCCATCCATCTCTCTCTCCAGCGTCCCCTCTCTCTCTCCTGTGGCGGCGCTCACCACTTCAACACCGTCGGCGACCATAACCACGGCCTCCACCTCCCCTCCCCGCCCTGGCTAGTGTTGGGTTTCATAGTAATTTCAAAAAATTTCCTACACACACGCAAGATCATGTGATGCATAGCAACAAGGGGGAGAGTGTTGTCTACGTACCCAACGCAGACCGACTGCGGAAGCGATGACACGACGTAGAGGAAGTAGTCGTACGTCTTCACGATCCAACCGATCAAGCACCGAAACTACGGCACCTCCGAGTTCAAGCACACGTTCAGCTCGATGACGATTCCCGGACTCCGATCCAGCAAAGTGTCGGGGAAGAGTTCCGTCAGCACGACGGCGTGGTGACGATCTTGATGTACTACAGCAGCAGGGCTTCGCCTAAACTCCGCTACAGTATTATCGAGGTATATGGTGGCAGGGGGCACCGCACACGGCTAAGGAATAGATCACGTGGATCAACTTGTGTGTCTAGAGGTGTCCCCTGCCTCCGTATATAAAGGAGTAGAGGGGGGGGGAGGCTGGCCGGCCAAGGAGGGAGGCGCAGGAGAGTCCTACTCCCTCTGGGAGTAGGATTCCTCCCCCCAATCCTAGTCCAACTAGGATTCCTCGAAGGGGAAGGGAGAGAGGGGGGCCGGCCACCTTCTCCTAGTCCTAATAGGACTAGGGGAGGGGGAAGAGGGGCAGCCACCTTGGGCTGCCCCTTTCTCCTTTCCACTAAGGCCCATGAAGGCCCATATGGCTCCCGGGGGGTTCCGGTAACCCTCCCGGTAACCCTGTAAAATCCCGATTTCACCCGGAACACTTCCGATGTCCAAACATAGGCTTCCAATATATCAATCTTTACGTCTCTACCATTTCGAGACTCCTCGTCATGTCCGTGATCTCATCCGGGACTCCGAACAACCTTCGGTACATCAAAATGCATAAACTCATAATATAACTGTCATCGTAACCTTAAGCGTGCGGACCCTACGGGTTCGAGAACAATGTAGACATGACCGAGACATGTCTCCGATCAATAACCAATAGCGGGACCTGGATGCCCATATTGGCTCCTACATATTCTATGAAGATCTTTATCGGTCAGACCGCATAACAACATACGTTGTTCCCTTTGTCATCGGTATGTTACTTGCCCGAGATTCGATCGTCGGTATCCAATACCTAGTTCAATCTCGTTACCGGCAAGTCTCTTTACTCATTCCGTAATACATCATCTCACAACTAACATATTAGTTGCAATGCTTGCAAGGCTTATGTGATGTGTATTACTGAGAGGGCCCAGAGATACCTCTCCGACAATCGGAGTGACAAATCCTAATCTCGAAATACGCCAACCCAACATCTACCTTCGGAGACACCTGTAATGCTCCTTTATAATCACCCAGTTACGTTGTGGCGTTTGGTAGCACCCAAAGTGTTCCTCTGGCAAACGGGAGTTGCATAATCTCATAGTCATAGGAACATGTATAAGTCATGAAGAAAGCAATAGCAACATACTAAACAATCGTGTGCTAAGCTAATGGAATGGGTCATGTCAATCAGATCATTCAACTAATGATGTGACCTCGTTAATCAAATAACAACTCATTGTTCATGGTTAGTAAACATAACCATCTTTGATTAATGAGCTAGTCAAGTAGAGGCATACTAGTGACACTTTGTTTGTCTATGTATTCACACATGTATTATGTTTCCGGTTAATACAATTCTAGCATGAATAATAAACATTTATCATGATTATAAGGAAATAAATAATAACTTTATTATTGCCTCTAGGGCATATTTCCTTCAGTCTCCCACTTGCACTAGAGTCAATAATCTAGTTCACATCGCCATGTGATTTAATAGCAATAGTTCACATCACCATGTGATTAACACCCATAGTTCACATCGATATGTGATCAACACCCAAAGGGTTTACTAGATTCAGTAATCTAGTTCACATCGCTATGTGATTAACCCCCAAGGAGTACTAAGGTGTGATCATGTTTTGCTTGTGAGAGAATCTTAGTCAACGGGTCTGTCACATTCAGATCCGTGAGTATTTTGCAAATATTTATGTCAACAATGCTCTGCACGGAGCTACTCTAGCTAATTGCTCCCACTTTCAATATGTATCCAGATTGAGACTTAGAATCATCTGGATCAGTGTCAAAAACTTGCATCGATGTAACCCTTTACGATGAACCTTTTTCTCACGTCCATAATCGAGAAACATATCCTTATTTCACTAAGGATAATTCTGACCGCTGTCCAGTGATCTACTCCTAGATCACTATTGTACTCCCTTGTCAAATCAGTGCAGGGTATACAATAGATCTGGTACACAGCATGACATACTTTATAGAACCTATAGCCAAGGCATAGGGAATGACTTTCATTCTTTTCTATCTTCTGCCGTGGTCGGGCTTTGAGTCTTACTCAACTTTACACCTTGTAACACAGGCAAGAAACTTTTTCTTTGACTGTTCCATTTTGAACTACTTCAAAATCTTGTCAAGGTATGTACTCATTGAAAAACTTATCAAGCGTCTTGATCTATCTCTATAGATCTTGAAGCTCAATATGTAAGCAGCATTTACCGAAGTCTTTCTTTGAAAAAAAACTCCTTTCAAACACCCCTTTATGCTTTACAGAATAATTCTACATTATTTCCGATCAACATTATGTCATTCACATATACTTATCAGAAATGTTGTAGTGCTCCCACTCACTTTCTTGTAAATACAGGCTTCATCGCAAGTCTGTATAAAACTATATGCTTTGATCATACTATCAAAGCGTTTATTCCAACTCCGAGAGGCTTGCACCATTCCATAAATGGATCGCTGGAGCTTGCACACTTTGTTAGCTCCCTTTGGATCGACAAAACCTTCTGGTTGCATCATATACAACTCTTCTTCCAGAAATCCATTCAGGAATGCAGTTTTGTTTATCCATTTGCCAGATTTCATAAAATGCGGCAATTTGCTAACATGATTCGGACAGACTTAAGCATAGATACGAGAGAGAAACTCTCATCGTAGTCAACACCTTGAACTTGTCGAAAAACCTTTTTGCGACAATTCTAGCTTCGTAGATAGTGACGCTACTATCAACGTCCCTCTTCCCCTTGAAGATCCATTTAATCTCAATGGCTCGCCGATCATTGGGCAAGTCAATCAAAGTCCATACTTTGTTCTCATACATGGATCCCATCTCAGATTTCATGGCTTCAAGCCACTTTGCGGAATCTGGGCTCACCATCGCTTCTTCATAGTTCGTAGGTTCATCATGATCTAGTAGCATGATTTCCAGAACTGGATTACTGAACCACTCTAGTGCGGATCTTACTCTGGTTGATCTACGAGGTTCAGTAGTATCTTGTTCTGAAGTTTCATGATCATTATCATTAACTTCCTTACTTATTGGTGTAGGTGTCGCAGAAACAATTTTCTGTGATGTACCACTTTCCAACAAGGGAGCAGGTACAGTTACCTCGTCAAGTTCTACTTTCCTCCCACTCACTTCTTTCGAGAGAAACTCCTTCTCTAGAAAAACTCCGAATTTAGCAACAAAAGTCTTGCCTTCGGATTTGTGATACAAGGTGTACCCAACAGTCTCCTTTGGGTATCCTATGAAGACATATTTCTCCGATTTGAGTTTGAGCTTATCAGGATGAAACTTTTTCATATAAGCATCACAACCCCAAATTTAAGAAACGACAGCTTAGGTTTCTTGCCAAACCATAGTTCATACGGTGTCGTCTCAACGGATTTAGATGGTGCCCTATTTAACGTGAATGCAGCTGTCTCTAATGCATAAACCCAAAACGATAGTGGTAGATCGGTAAGAGACATCATAGATCGCACCATATCTAATAAAGTACGGTTATGATGTTTGGACACACCATTACATTGTGGTGTTCCAGGTGGCATGAGTAGTGAAACTATTTCACATTGTTTTTAACTGAAGGCCAAACTCGTAACTCAAATACTCTTCTCTACGATCAGATTGTAGAAACTTTATTTTCTTGTTACGATGATTTTTCACTTCACTCTGAAATTCTTTGAACTTTTCAAATGTTTCATACTTATGTTTCATCAAGTAGATATACTCATATCTGCTCAAATCATCTATGAAGATCAGAAAATAATGATACCTGTCGCGAGCCTCAATATTCATCGGACCACATACATCAGTATGTATGATTTCCAACAAATCTGTTGCTTGCTTCATTGTTCCGGAGAACGGTGTTTTAGTCATCTTGCCCAAAAGGCATGGTTCGCAAGCATCAAGTGATTCATAATCAAGTGATTCCCAAATCCCATCAGTATGGAGTTTCTTCATGCACTTTACACCAATATGACCTAAACGGCAGTGCTACAAACAAGTTGCACTTATCATTATTAACTTTGCATCTTTTGGTTTCAATATTATGATTATGTGTATCACTAGATCGAGATACAACGAACTATTTTCATTGGGTGTGTAACCATATAAGGTTCTATTCATGTAAACAGAACAACAATTTATTCTCTTACTTAAATGAATAACCGTATTACAATAAACATGATCAAATCATATTCATGCTGAACGCAAACACCAAATAACACTTATTTAGGTTCAACACTAATCCCGAAAGTATAGGGAGTGTGCGACGATGATCATATCAATCTTGGAACCACTTCCAACACACATCGTCACTTCACCCTTAACTAGTCTCTGTTTATTCTGCAACTCCCGTTTCGAGTTACTAATCTTAGCAACTGAACTAGTATCAAATACTGAGGGTTTGCTATAAACACTAGTAAAGTACACATCAATAACATGTATATCAAATATACTTATGTTCACTTTGCCATCCTTCTTATCCGCCAATCACTTGGGGTAGATCCGCTTCTAGTGACCAGTCCCTTTGCAGTAGAAACACTTAGTCTCAGGCTTAGGATCAGACTTGGGCTTCTTCACTTGAGCAGCAACTTGCTTGATGTTCTTCTTGAAGTTCCCCTTCTTCCCTCTGCCCTTTTCTTGAAACTAGTGGTCTTGTCTACCATCAACACTTGATGTTTTTCTCGATTTCTACCTTCGTCAATTTCCGCATTACGAAGAGCTTGGGAATCGTTTCCGTTATCCCTTGCATATCATAGTTCATCACGAAGTTCTACTAACTTGGTGATGGTGACTAGAGAATTCTGTCAATCACTATCTTATCTGGAAGATTAACTCCCACTTGATTCAAGCGATTGTAGTACCCAGACAATTTGAGCACATGCTCACTAGTTGAGCGATTCTCCTCCATCTTTTAGCTATAGAACTTGTTGGAGACTTCATATCTCTCAACTCGGGTATTTGCTTGAAATATTAGCTTCAACTCCTGGAACATCTCATATGGTCCATGACGTTCAAAATGTCTTTGAAGTCCCGATTCTAAGCCGTTAAGCATGGTGCACTTAAACTATCAAGTAGTCATCATATTGAGCTAGCCAAACGTTCATAACGTATGCATCTGCTCCTGCAATAGGTCCGTCACCTAGCGGTGCATCAAGGACATAATTCTTCTGTGCAGCAATGAGGATAAACCTCATATCACGGATCCAACCCGCATCTTTGCTACTAACATCTTTCAACACAATTTTCTCTAGGAACATATCAAAATAAACACAGGGAAACAACAACGCGAGCTATTGATCTACAACATGATTTGCAAAATACTACCAGGACTAAGTTCATGATGAATTTAAGTTCAATTTAATCATATTAAGAACTCCCACTTAGATAGACATCCCTCTAATCCTCTAAGTGATCATGTGATCCAAATCAACTAAACCATGTCCGATCATCACGTGAGATGGATTAGTTTCATTGGTGAACATCATTATGTTGATCATATCTACTATATGATTCACGCTCGACCTTTCGGTCTCCGTGTTCCGAGGCCATATCTGTATATGCTTGGCTCGTCAAGTATAACCTAAGTATTCCGCGTGTGCAACTGTTTTGCACCCGTTGTATTTGAACGTAGAGCTTATCACACCCGATCATCACGTGGTGTCTGGGCACGACGAACTTTGGCAACGGTGCATACTCAGGGAGAACACTTCTTGATAATTTAGTGAGAGATCATCTTATAATGCTACCGTTAATCAAAGCAAGATAAGATGCATAAAAGGATAAACATCACATGCAATCAATATAAGTGATATGATATGGCCATCATCCTCTTGTGCTTGTGATCTCCATCTCCGAAGCACCGTCATGATCACCATTGTCACCGGCGTGACACCTTGATCTCCATCGTAGCATCGTTGTCGTCTCGCCAATCTTATGCTTCCACGACTATCACTACCGTTTAGTAATATTACATCGCGATTGCATTTCATACAATAAAACGACAACCATATGGCTCCTGCCAGTTGCCGATAACTCGGTTACAAAACATGATCATCTCATACAATAAAATTCAGCATCATGCCTTGACCATATCACATCACAACATGCCCTGCAAAAACAAGTTAGACGTCCTCTACTTTGTTGTTGCATGTTTTACGTGGCTGCTACGGGCTTAAGTAAGAACCAATCTCACCTACGCATCAAAAACCACAATGATAGTTTGTCAAATAGACTCCGTTTTAACCTTCGCAAGGACCGGGCGTAGCCATACTTGGTTCAACTAAAGTTGGAGAGACAGTCGCCCGCAAGCCATCTATGTGCAAAGCACGTCGAGGGAACCGGTCTCGCGTAAGCGTACGCGTAATGTTGGTCCGGGTCGTCTCGTCCAACAATACCGCCGAACCAAAGTATCACATGCTGGTAGGAAGTATGACTTGTATCGTCCACAACTCACTTGTGTTCTACTCGTGCATATAACATCAACATGAATAACCTAGGCTCGGATGTCACTGTTGGGTTTCGTAGTAATTTCAAAAAATTTCCTACGCACACGCAAGATCATCTGATGCATAGCAACAAGGGGGAGAGTGTTGTCTACGTACCCAACGCAGACTGACTGAGGAAGCGATGACACGACGTAGAGGAAGTAGTCGTACGTCTTCACGATCCAACCGATCAAGCACCGAAACTACGGCACCTCCGAGTTCGAGCACACGTTCAGCTCGATGACGATTCCCAGACTCCGATCCAGCAAAGTGTCGGGGAAGAGTTCCGTCAGCATGACGGCGTGGTGACGATCTTGATGTACTACAGCAGCAGGGCTTCGCCTAAACTCCGCTACAGTATTATCGAGGTATATGGTGGCAGGGGGCACCGCACACGGCTAAGGAATAGATCACGTGGATCAACTTGTGTGTCTAGAGGTGTCCGCTGCCTCCGTATATAAAGGAGTAGAGGGGGGGGCTGGCCGGCCAAGGAGGGAGGCGCAGGAGAGTCCTACTCCCTCTGGGAGTAGGATTCCTCCCACCAATCCTAGTCCAACTAGGATTGCTCGAAGGGGAAGGGAGAGAGGGGGGCCGGCCACCTTCTCCTAGTCCTAATAGGACTGGGGGAGGGGGAAGAGGCGCATCCACCTTGGGCTGCCCCTTTCTCCTTTCCACTAAGGCCCATGAAGGCCCATATGGCTCCCGGGGGGTTCCGGTAACCCTCCCGGTAACCCGGTAAAATCCCCATTTCACCCGGAACACTTCCGATGTCCAAACATAGGCTTACAATATATCAATCTTTACGTCTCGACCATTTCGAGACTCCTCGTCATGTCCGTGATCTCATCCGGGACTCCGAACAACCTTCGGTACATCAAAATGCATAAACTCATAATATAACTGTCATCGTAACCTTAAGCGTGCGGACCGTACGGGTTCGAGAACAATGTAGACATGACCGAGACATGTCTCCGGTCAATAACCAATAGCGGGACCTGGATGCCCATATTGGCTCCTACATATTCTATGAAGATCTTTATCGGTCAGACCGCATAACAACATACGTTGTTCCCTTTGTCATCGGTATGTTACTTGCCCGAGATTCGATCGTCGGTATCCAATACCTAGTTCAATCTCGTTACTGGCAAGTCTCTTTACTCGTTCTGTAATACATCATCTCACAACTAACATATTAGTTGCAATGCTTGCAAGGCTTATGTGATGTGTATTACCGAGAGGGCCCAGAGATACCTCTCCGACAATCGGAGTGACAAATCCTAATCTTGAAATACGCCAACCCAACTTCTACCTTCGGAGACACCTGTAATGCTCCTTTATAATCACCCAGTTACGTTGTGACGTTTGGTAGCACCCAAAGTGTTGCTCCGGCAAACGGGAGTTGCATAATCTCATAGTCATAGGAACATGTATAAGTCATGAAGAAAGCAATAGCAACATACTAAACGATCGTGTGCTAAGCTAATGGAATGGGTCATGTCAATCAGATCATTCAACTAATCATGTGACCTCGTTAATCAAATAACAACTCATTGTTCATGGTTAGGAAACATAACCATCTTTGATTAACGAGCTAGTCAAGTAGAGGCATACTAGTGACACTTTGTTTGTCTATGTATTCACACATGTATTATGTTTCCGGTTAATACAATTCTAGCATGAATAATAAACATTTATCATGATTATAAGGAAATAAATAATAACTTTATTATTGCCTCTAGGGCATATTTCCTTCAGCTAGAGGTCCACTCCCTCCCCGACTCCTCTCCCTCCCCCGACTCCTCTCTAGTCCCGCCGCTAGCGGACTACCACCCCCACCGGCGACCTTCCTCCCTCCCTTCCTCTTGAGATCTACGGATGTGGCAACAGCGGCCGAAACCCACCCATCACCTATGGATGGATGGGGACGGGGGGCCAACGGCGGATCCGCTCCCACCTTCTCTCGGGGGATCCTGCCGCGATGGCCCTGGTGATTAGCTACTGCATCGTATACTGCTTCAACCACGACGCCGTCATCTACTGCTTCAACCACGATGTCGGTTCTTCGTCGACCACTAGTAGAAAAGGGGGCAAAGGTCCAGGCCGAGTCAGCCCATTAGTCCCGGTTCAGTCTAGAACCGGGACCAATGGGGGCATTGGACCCGGTTCGTGAGCCCAGGGGGCCGGCCGGGCCACGTGGGCCATTGGTCCCGGTTCGTCTGGACCTTTGGTCCCGGTTGGTGGGACGAACCGGGACCAATGGGCCTCGCTCCTGGCCCACCACCATTGGTCCCGGTTGGTGGCATGAACCGGGACCAAAGGCTCCCCTTTAGTCCCGGTTCATGCCACCAAGCGGGACCAGTGGTGGTGCCTATATATACCCCCCTTGCGCAAGAGCAGATCACACTGCTCTGTTTTTTCTGGCTGAGGGGAAGAGGGCTTGGTGGTGCTCTAGCTCACCTCCTATGCACACAAGGTGTTCGATGGAATGCCCGAGCCACACTACTTAAGCTTTCTCCTCTCCAAGCTCGACCTCCAAGCTCCATTTTCATCAATATTTGTCTAGGTTTAGCGGTCCGTCACGCCCTGTCCCCGTCTTCATCGCCGGCACCACCGTGGTGAGCCTCTTGTTCTTATCTTCTTTCTGAAAGGAAAAAATATTCTTACTTGTATGTTTACATAGATACTTGTATTATTTTCTTACTTTTATTATTGCATCTTATATAGTGCAATAGTTTTGGTATCTGCCCCCGTCGGCCCTCGTCCTGTCTATGATTCGGATGTGGTATATATATTATCTTTATAACTATTGGTTCATTTATTGTTTATGAAAATTATGCAGACCAACGTGACATAGATTTTATTTATCTAGGATGTATGTGAACCGGAAATTCCAACCGACCCTATTGTCGAGAGGTTAAATTTAGTTGAAGAAGAAAACAATTTCTTGAAGGAAAAAATAAAAAAAATTGAGGAGGAGAAGATGATATTGGAGTTGTATGTTGCGGATGTCGTCGATGATCACAAGATCAAGATGGATGCAATGCGCTTGAAGATTAGAAAGATTAGAAAATATGCCATTCATACCGAGGCTTGGTATCATTATGCCGTTGGATCAATTGTTACCTTGGTTGCGATTATGATCACCTTTGTTTTCGCATTTAAATGTTTTACATAGTTTCAATGTATGGTTTAATTAATTAGATGCTCTGGAGAGCTATATGTTGGTAGATGAGAACTATGTATGTACTTTAGTTTTAATGTGATGATGAACTTCTACTAATTTGGACACTTAATTATATATAATGCACGCAGATGAACCGGCAATGGATGTACGGTGACAGACACACCTCCGAGTACATTAAGGGCGTGCATGAGTTTCTCGATGCGGCTGAGGCAAACAAGCAGAATGGTTTTTTGTGTTTTCCATGCACTAAATGTGGGAATATGATGTCTTACTCTAACGAGAAAATCCTTCACACCCACCTGCTTTACAAGGGTTTCATGCCACACTATAATGTTTGGACGAGGCACGGAGAAATAGGGGTTATGATGGAAGACGACGAAGAAGAAGAGTACGATGACAACTATGTGCCCCCTGAATACGGTGATGCTGCAACGGGGGAAGCTGGTGAAGATCAAGAGGAACCAGACGATGTGCCCAATGATGCTGCAACGGGTGAAGCTGCTGAAGATCAAGAGGAACCAGACGATGTGCCCGATGATGATGATCTCCACCGGGTCATTGTCGATGCAAGGACGCAATGCGAAAGTCAAAAGGAGAAGCTGAAGTTCGATCGCATGTTAGAGGATCACAAAAAAGGGTTGCACCCCAATTGCGAATATGGCAACACAAAGCTCGGTACCGTACTGGAATTGCTGCAATGGAAGGAAGAGAATGTTGTGCCTGACAAAGGATTTGAGAAGCTACTGAAAATATTGAAGAAGAAGCTTCCAAAGGATAAGGAATTGCCCAACAGTACATACGCAGCAAAGAAGGGCGTATGCCCTCTAGGATTGGAGGTGGAGAAGATACATGCATGCCCTAATGACTGCATCCTATACCGCGGTGCATACAAGGATCTGAACGCATGCCCGGTATGCGGTGCATTGCGGTATAAGATCAGACGAGATGACCCTGGTGATGTTCACGGCGAGCCCCACAGGAAGAGGGTTCCTGCGAAGGTGATGTGGTATGCTCCTATAATACCACGGTCGAAACGTCTGTTCAGAAACGGATAGCATGCCAAGTCGATGCGATGGCACAGTGAGGACCGTAAGAAAGACGGGAAGTTGAGAGCACCCGCTGACGGGTCGAAGTGGAGAAAATCGAGAGAAAGTACTGGGATGAGTTTGCAAAGGACCCAAGGAATGAATGGTTTGCTTTAAGCGCGAATGGCATTAATCCTTTCAGGGAGCAGAGCAGCAATCACAGCACCTAGACTGTGACTCTATGTATGTATAACCTTCCTCCTTGGATGTGCATGAAGCGGAAGTTCATTATGATGCCAGTTCTCATCCAAGGCCCTAAGCAACCCGACAACGACATTGATGTGTACCTAAGGCCATTAGTTGAAGAACTTTTACAGCTGTGGAATGGAAACAGTGTACGAACATGGGATGAGCACAGACAAGAGGAATTTAACTTAAAGGCGTTGCTGTTCGTGACCATCAACGATTGGCCCGCTCTCAGTAACCTTTCAGGACAGACAAACAAAGGATACCACGCATGCACACACTGTTTAGATAACACTGAAAATATATACCTATACAAACGCAGGAAGAATGTGTACCTGGGCCATCGTTGATTTCTTCCGACCAACCATCAATGTCGAAAGAAAGGCAAGCATTTCAAAGGCGAGGCAGATCACCGGAAGAAGCCCGCCATGCGTACAAGTGATCACGTACTTGCTATGGTCAATGATTTACACGTGATCTTTGGAAAGGGTCCCGGCGCACTAGCTGTTCCGAATGACACTGAGGGACACGCACTCATGTGGAAGAAGAAATCTATATTTTGGGACCTACCCTACTGGAAAGACCTAGAGGTCCGCTCTTCAATCGACGTGATGCACGTGACGAAGAACCTTTGCGTGAACCTGCTAGGCTTCTTGGGCATGTATGGAAAGACAAAAGATACACCTGAGGCACCGGAGGACCTGCAATGTTTGCACGAAAAAGACGGCATGCCTCCGAAGGAGTATGAAGGTCCTGCCAGCTACGCTCTTACGAAAGAAGAGAAAGAAATCTTCTTTGAATACCTGCTCAGTATGAAGGTCCCGACTGGCTTCTTGTCGAATATAAAGGGAATAATAAATATACCAAAGAAAAAGTTCCAGAACCTAAAGTCTCATGACTGCCACGTGATTATGACGCAACTATTTCCGGTTGCATTGAGGGGGCTTCTATCGGAAAACGCCCGATTAGCCATTGTGAAGCTATGTGCATTCCTCAATGCAATCTCTCAGAAGGTGATCGATCTAGAAATCATACCAAGGCTAAGGAGTGATGTGGCGCAATGTCTTGTAAGTTTCGAGCTAGTGTTCCCACCATCCTTCTTCAATATCATGACGCACGTCCTAGTTCATCTAGTCGACGAGATTGTCATTCCGGGGCCTGTATTTCTACACAATATGTTCCCCTTTGAGAGGTTCATGGGAGTCCTAAAGAAATATGTCTGTAACCGCGCTAGTCCAGAAGGAAGCATCTCCATGGGCCATCAAACAGAGGATGTCATCGGGTTTTGTGTTGACTTCATTCCTGGCCTTAAGAAGATAGGTCTCCCTAAATCGCAGTATGAGGGGAGACTGACTGGAAACGGCACTCTCGGAAGTGACTCAATAATATGCAGGGACAGATATTCTTGGTCTGAAGCACACTACACAGTTCTACAGAACTCTACCTTGGTGACCCCGTATGTCGATGAACACAAGAACAATCTGTGCTCCAAACACCCGGAGCAGTGCGACGACTGGATTACATGTGAACACTCAGGACTTTCAGCAGTTGGTTGGAAGCACGTCTCAGAGGTGACAACACTGTTTGTGATGAGTTGTACTTGTTGTCCAGGGGACCATCTTTGACTGTATTGATTTACAAAGGACACGAGATAAATGGGAATACATTTTACACGATTGACCAAGATCAAAAGAGCACCAACCAAAACAGCGGTGTCCGCTTTGATGCAACAACCAGAAGGGAAAGGACACATATTATGGTTACATAGTTGACATATGGGAACTGGACTATGGATATGATTTTAAGGTCCCTTCATTTAAGTGCAAATGGGTCAATCTGTCAGGAGGCGGGGTACAGGTAGACCCACAGTATGGAATGACAAGAGTGGATCAGAAAAATCTTGGGTACACTGAAGAACCGTTCGTCCTAGCCAATGATGTGGCACAGGTTATCTATGTGAAGGACATGTTTACCAGACCAAGAAAAAGAAAAGACACGGAAGAGAATACATCATACGATGAGCCAAAGCTCCACATCACTACTAGGGAAAACCTTATACACAGAACTTTAGCAGTAGCGAGGGTCAAAAAAGCACGCTGGTGCTAAGTAGCAGTAGCGAGCCTGCGAAAACCGCGATGCAGATAAAGTTCTAGCAGTAGCGCGTCTTCCTCTAAACACGTTACTACTAAAATTCCCACGGCTTAGCCGATAGGCTACACATAGTAGTAGCGACCTATGACGAACCGCGCTACCGCTACTTTCTTTGTAGCAGCGCGCTTTAGTCTAAACTCGCTACTGATAGAGGATATAAAATTAAATGGATAGCAAATAGAAAGGTAATTGAAAATGAAAGAAATAGAATAAGGTGAAAGGAAAAAAATGTGAAGAAAACTAAATGAAAAAGGGAAAAAGAGAATGGTGTACCACTAGCGTGTATTCCAGAACGCTCTGTAGCTAACGTAGCAGTAGCGTCCTTTCTGGAACGCGCTACTAGTATTTCTGACTTAACCACGCGGTTCGTCCTTCCCCATGGACACTTCATTCCCCAATTATCCAACTCCACTCTCGCCGCCGCCGTCGCCCCTCGGCCGCCGTGCGCTCTCCGCAAACCCTCTACGCCGCCCTCGACCCCAGATTCAACGTCGCCCCCACCCCCGACCTCAACGCCGCCCCGGACGCCGCCCTCGACCCCGACCTCAACGCCGCCCAGGACGCCGCCCCCGCCCCCCCGACCTCAACGCCGCCCCGAAGCCCCAACCACGACCTCGACGCCGCCTTCCCCTCCCTCGTCGCAGGCACCCGAGGTGAGCACGCCTGCTCCTCCCTCTCCCCTATCTCTGCCTAGGGTTTCTACCTCCATCAAATTAGTTAGGGTGGAAACGAATCGGATGCGGATGCGGCTCAAATTAGTTAGGGTTCATGTAAGGGTGGAAATGAATCAAATTTCTAAGATGAATCATAAAACGAGTAAAATTTGACCACTTATTTCACTTTATAGTTGGATAATTGGAATATCCGCTACCACTTTCCACCCCTATAGGTTCATCAAATTAGATGGTAATTAGGGCAGTAGTTCTTATGTAGTAATTAGTTAGTAAGAACTAGGTACTAATTAGGTACTTGAATATTTTTATTTATAGTAAGTTTATTTTTAGTAAGAACTAGTTGAATTAATAGAACTAGTTAGTAAGAACTTGTTGCTATTTTTTTAGTTAAAGCAATTTTCCCGCATCGACGTGGACGATGCCTATCCCGCATCCTCGTCGTCGAGTCGGCGGAGGACGACAGCTGCTTGACCAGATGGGCCATGTCCAGGACTGGGCTCCGCCGGGGTGGTACTGGGAGGCGCTACCTACCGGGAGGCGCAGGTTGGTGAGAGCTAGCCTGTCGTTGACCCGAACCTTCTTTGGTGGCGGTCGCGTGGGCCAGTGACGGTCCAGAGGCTCGAGGACTCCGCGGAGGTGGTGCGTCACCGTGTTAGTGAGGAGGACGCGCACGTCCGTCGCTACTTGTTTGTGTTGGAGCACAAGTTCTACAATACCTTGCAGGTCTCTAGGGATCTCACTGGAGCTATAATCCCGTGATGGTTCCTTCTCTATGGGTGTCCACCACCCGCGCCGATACCCGTCGTGTGCTAGGGTTTTAGTTGTACTAGTGATGTTATATGTATGACACTATTCGGGATGTATTAGTGATAGTATTCGACGATGTACGGACGCCTGAGATGATTTACTTTTGCTTATTGAATGCATGCTAATTTGAGTCTTATAAGATATTTTGAAATGTATATCTTGTGTTGCTCAATATCCAAGTGGCCGGTCATGTTTGCAGGTTACACCTCCGAGTGGCCTATGTTTTGCCGGAGTGTTGATTCATTTCCGTTTCGGCAAATTTCAGGCGCTCGATATATCCTATTTTAGCAAAGGTCATGCCGGATTTTTCCGTGAATTTTGGCATGACTTTTGCCAGAATATGTAGGAAATATCGAGTTCCCCGGATTTGTGTGTTGAGTATCCTGGTAGTTGTCTTCTATCGATTTTCAATTAATGTTTTAACTATGAACATAGGAAATGTCTGACGACAAAAAGGATTTCGGTATTTGCAAATACTGCGAAGACGAGCGCGACCTGTGCAACGGAATCTTCAGCATCAAGCTGGACGAGAACTTCGAAGTGGATACAGTAAGTCACAACGACAAGTCTTTTTTCGTAATTAAGCATGACATCTACTTCATTTGCTTCAACTTATATTTTTTTACTATTCTACTAGCGTATCCCTGCCATGCAAGAGTTTTTGTATTGGATAAGATAGGTTTCAGTCATACTATGGAGGTAAAGAAAGCTTATTTGAAGACCTGGTTATATTTTCCACGCAAAATTATACAATTTAGACGACTACACCTATTTTGGATGCAAAACATGGCGAGCACTATGCAAGACTTATGCATTTCAGCCTGATATGGTTATCACCTTTGATATTCGTACGAAAGATGATATTGAAGGTAATACAGACATCTGGGTCGATGTGCAGACGCCTCCAGTTACACCAAAATGTAAGTTTCTCAACCATATTTATGTCTTTGATATTGTTTATTCAAAAATAGATGACAACTAATTTGTATTGTCACCTTATTTCGGTGCAAGCAAACATGTCCAGCGCTTGGTAGACAGGACCTACTACTGTCCCGAGGCTGAACTAAACTGCGAGGAGCTAAGTCATTATGTTTCATGGCTTGAGGATCTTGATACTGTCAAGACAAATTTTCTTCCAGGACTTAGAAATCTTAGTACTGAAAACGTGCAACCAATAGTGTTCGTCATGAACTACGGTCACATCTATTTAGGAAGGATGGTAAGATTTTTACTATTTGTCCTCAGTGCATCTTTTCCATACATTATTTGTGAAGCTAAACTTCATTGCTAAGTATGTGACCATACGATGTTCTTCAACAGGGACTCCCGATGAATGTTGTGCCTTATGGGATCGAGACTAAAGGTACCATGAGTATTATTATCTTACGGCCAAGATATCCTACATGTTACTTTAGTGCATTCAAGATCAGCGATGAATGCTTAATAGTGCAAGACTGGACCAGATATGTGATGGGGGAGCGCAGACAAGTACTAGGGGGCAGCAAACAGATGTGCTACCCAAAATTAGGAGACAGGTTCATCTGCATGCTCCAACTTGATCAAGGAGGAGAGCTACACATGTTTTATGTTGTTTTACCTAAGAGAGAGCAGCAGGAGTGATTAGCTAGAAATGAGTTTGAGGATGATGATGTGCTACACTATTACTATGATGATAAAATAGCTAGTGTTGGTGGTAATGACTGATGATTATTATTAGCTAGTGTTAGTGGTGATTAAATAAATATTGTTGGTGGTAATGATTATGATGATGATTAAATAGCTTGTGCTGGCGGATTAGATTCAAGTGGTGGCAACATGTGGTGCACATAGAGAGTACTACTAGTCCAAACTAGATCGAGTTTGGATTAGTAGTATACTTTTGATATGCACCACATATTGCCTCCACTTGAACCTAATCCACCTTCATTTGACACACTGTTATGGACATAATGATGTAAACCTCATAACTAGTATTGTACCAATATTTGTACGATGGCGCATAAATACACTAAAAATAAAAAAAATAAAAAAAACAATACTAGTAGCGATGGAAGGAAAACACGCTGCCAGTAGATACATTAGCAGTAGCGTGGGAGTGAACAAGCGTTGCAGCTATTTGTCCTAGCAGTAGCGCGTGCGGCATGCGTTATTGCTAAGCAATAGCTATAGCGCCTTATTACTAGCGCACCTACCCGCGCTACTAGTGAGCACAAAACCAGCTCTACTGCTAGGGTTTTCCCTAGTAGTGCATAGTTCTTTCAGGAAAAAGGGACATCCTGGGAGTGGAGGGCAAGACAGACATGTTTGAAGATTATGAAAAGTTTCATTAAATTCCTCCCTTCAATGTCAAGGCTGACCCAAGCATCCTGATAAACGATGAAGATTATCCATGGTTACGGCGCAATAAGAAAATGACACAAGTGAAGAAAAAGTGAAGACTTTCTCCCGCAACTATTATGATTATACCATGCCAACTTTGTAACACACGAGTATGCTATGCCAACTTTTTGAAAGTTCATTTGAAAACTATGAATTTAGGTCAAATTTTCTCTATAGGTGCATCTATGTTCATTTTTTAGTAAAGTTAATCACAAACTTGTGATTCACACAAATTTCAAAGAATTCAAATTTTAACTATTCAAATTTTAACTATTCAAATTTCAAAGAATTCAAAGTTTATAATTTTTCTAAAACTAATGGCACTAACAGAAAGTTTATAATTTTGCTGACCTAAAATAAAAAATAATTAAAAAATAAAGCAAAAAAACAAAAGAAAATAAATAATACAGAAAAGAAAACAAAAAACTGGAAAAAACAAAAAACTAATGGCACTAACAGAAAGTTTATAATTTTTGTGACCTAAAAGAAAAAAGAAATCAGAAACAAACTATAAGTATTTAGTTCTAAGTAGAAATGAAAAAAATAAATAGCAAAAAAATGCCTTTAATATTTGTTATGACTAACTAAAATTACCAAATTGAGTATAATGATAAAAAACAGTAATATTAAATAGCGGGAAAAAGAATGACTCAAAAATCAATTTTTATAGTAAAGTTATTCATAAACTAATGACTCCAAAACAAAAGAAAGTTTATAATTTTTCTAAAACTAAAAGCAAAAAGAATTTAAAAATAAAGCAAAAAACAAATGAAAATAGATAATGTAGAAAACAAAACAAAAAACTAGAAAAAAAATTAAAAATAGTGCCACCTACTAGGCCCCCACGGCCTGAATACGACTAGAAACCCTACCATGGGCCAGGATTCAGGCCCGCAAGAGGCCCAGTAGGCCCACAGGCACATAGTGACAGATTAGGCCCGAAAGCCTGCAGTTGAGAGGAGCTCGAGAGGGTGGGCGCAGCAGCGCTTATAAACCACTCCCGAGACCTCTCAACTAGCGAGGTGGGACTAAACTTTTGGGCGCGGGGCAGCAGAAGGCCTTTGGTCCCGGTTGGTGGGACGAACCGGGACCAAAGGGGGGCATTGGTCCCAGTTCGTGGCACAAACCGGGACCAATGCCCACCTTTAGTCCCGTTTGGTGCCACCAACCGGGACCAAAGGCCGCCGCTTCCCGCCCTTTGGGCTAATGAAAAGAGGCCTTTGGTCCCGGTTGCTGGCACCAACCGGGACTAAAGGGGGCATTGGTCCTGGTTTGTGCCATGAACTGGGACCAAAGTCGTTGCTGCGGCCTTTGGTCCCGGTTGGTGGCACCAAACGGGACTAAAGGTGGGCATTGGTCCCGGTTTGTGCCCCGAACCGGGACCAAATCCGTTGCTATATAAGCAACACTTGGGAATTTTTCATAGTATCCCTCGCCAGTTGCCCCCGACGACGCCGACCTCATCGACGATGCCAGGCTGCCCCGACGCCGTCCGCCGCCCCTGCTATCGCCCCTGACCGCGCCCTCGCCATCGCCCGTGCCTCGCCGTCGCCGTCTCCGTCACCGTCGCCGACGTCGTCACCGAGCCCGCGCACCCCTGCCCTCGCCGCCGAGCGCGCGCGCCTCCGTCGTCCCCGAGCCTTCCTCGTCGCCGATGCCACCTCGCGGTGAGCGCCGCCCCGTTCCCCTGCTCCTCCCCCTGTACTGGCCGCCGCCACCGCAGCGCGCTGCCATCGCGACGCCGCCCTGCCCTGCGCGGCCGCCGCGCGCCCCCCTGCCCTACGCGGCCGCCGCGCGCCGCCCCTGCCCTTCGCTGCCGCCGCCCCTGCCCTTCATTTTTTTTAGTTTAAATTTTTTTCATATGTGTATGTATATGTGTATGTATATTGTATATGTGTATGTATATGTGTATGTGTATGTATATGTGTATGTGTATGTATATGTGTATGTATAATGTATATGTGTATGTATATGTGTATGTATAATGTTCATATATATATAATGTATAATGTATAATGTTCATATGTGGTTAGTTTAATTTTTTTTGTTCATAGAAATTTTGTTCATATATATATATATAAAGTTTTTTGTTCATAGAAAGTTTTTTGTTCATATATAGAAAGTTAGAAGAAAATTTAGAATATGCTAAAATTTAGAAGAAAAAGAAGGATAGGAAAGAAGAAAATAACAAGGGGAAGAAAGAAGAAGAGGAGAGGAAGAAGAGGAGAAATAAATAAGAAGAGGAAAAAAGAAGAAAAAGAAGAGGAGAAGAAGAAAGGAATAGAGGAGAAGAAGAAAAAAATAGAATTTCTATTTTTTTTCTTCTTCTCCTCTATTCCTTTCTTCTTCTCCTCTTTTTTTTCTTCTTGTTTTCTTCGATCTTCTCTTCTATTCCTTTCTTCTTCTCCTCTTTTTTTTCTTCTTTTTTTTCTTCGATCTTCTCCTCTATTCCTTTCTTCTGTCGTCGTCGATATACCCCTCCCGATAACTTCAACACGAGGGGGGGTCGATATACCCCTCGGATAACTTCGACATGAGGGGCGGTCGATATATATACCCCCTCTCGACTGTGATAAGTTATACCGCGGGAGCACTCCCCGACCCTCTCGCTCGACCAAAACTCTCGAGGACACCCAAACCCTAGAAAAAACGATGTCGTTCTCCTACCCCCTCCCGCCGCGCCCCTACCCGACAAACTCTCTTGAGGCCACCCCAAACCCTTGAAGCGTTGTCGAGGCCACCCCAAACCCTAGAGAAGCAGCGTCGAGGCCACTAATTAATATATATGATTCCTTACTATGATTAGCTAGCTAGTTCTACCTTTGCCACTAATATATCCATCTGTCATGTTCGAATAATAATTGCCATGTTGTAAATATTTGTAGAAACTATGGACACCGCCCGAGACGAAGCAAAAGAAGCGTTGTTGAGGGACATAATCGCAATGGGATGTGATGCCGTCTGCTCGTTGTTTCTCAACGACACCGATGCTCTGGAAGGAGAGGGTGAAGAAGCTGGCTCCGGTGACCTAATGTCGGTGCAAGAAGGAGAACGTGAGGACGGCTCCGGTGACCTAATGCCGGTGCAAGAAGGAGACCGTGATGACGGCTCCGGTGACCGAACCGAGTCTGGCCAGGTATATATATTAGTTAAGCCTGTGCTGACTAGCTAATTGATGCATTCATTGTTTTGGTATGTACACATATTAATTAAGTATTTGTTATTTTTTCTAGCCCTCCGGATCGAGCACAACTGAGGTAAAGAGACGAGGCCCGAAGAAAAAGTTGAGCTCGGATGAAAGGTTTGAGATCGTAGCAATCGTGCCCGACGGCCAACCGATTGAACCCATCCGAACAAATAACGCATTTGTTGCTCAGTGCGGGGTTCTAGTTAGGGACAAGATACCGATCAGCATCCAGCAATGGTTAAAGCCGGCTACAGAAGAGCCTGAGGTGTCTTACGTCAATGATATGCAGAAAAATGATCTTTGGACTGAGCTGAAGTCAAATTTCACCCTACCGCTAGAGGATGATCCGGAGAAGCCAGTTAAAGAGCAATTAATCAAGTCTTTTGCTCTTAAGAGGATGGCAGACCTATTCAGGAGGTGGAATAAAGAGCTGAATAGGTTTGTCGATAAAAAATAGACACCAGAATTCAAGGGCAGATATGAGAAGATCAGAGATCACTGGCCTGCATTTGTGGCCCACAAGACATCGGAAAAGAGTAAGAAGATGTCAGCGACAAACAAGAAAAATGCTGCAAAGAAGACGCTTCACCATCGCACGGGGTTAGGTGGCTACCTCGTAGCCCGGCCTAAGTGGGCCAAGGCTAAGAATGATCTGGTTGAAAAAGGGATGGAACCAGAGACAATGAACTGGCCAGACTGTTGCCAGACTTGGTTCTTCGGGGCTGGCGGAACCTTGGAACCTGTATCAGGGAAGTGCATTTGGACGGACGATCAATTGGATATACCAGTCAAGAGGCTTCAGCAGTATATCGAAGCAGCGCAGCAAGGGACGTTCGTTCCAGACAGAGAGAAGGACGAGCTCACAATGTCCTGAGCACCCAGGGCGGACACGAGGCATGCCAGGCTCCATTCTGTGGAAGGCTGGGTTTCTGGACGCAGGCGGTTACAAATGCCAGGAGAGGAGGAAGAAAGTGCAGCAGTCCGAACTGCTGGTGCTTAAAGCAAGGGTACTCGGGATAGAGGAACGAGAAGCAAATCGCAGCAAACGAACTACCAAAGCCTCCCCAGAAGCTACCCCGCCATCTCAGCGGAGAAGCAGCATGGTTTCCACCGAGCTGCTTCAGCCGGAGCATGTCTTGACGGCTCCTGCCAGCTATCCCGTGGATGCTATCACGGAGTCTCAAAATTGCCACCTTATGACACAAAGGATTAATATGAAGGTCAAGGCGGTTGTTGGCTCTGTTTATCCTTCTGAACCCGGCGCAACTTTTCACTGCCGGCCGATTCCAGAAGGATATGCTAGGGTGATGGTGGATTAAATAACAGAGGGATTTGAGGAGCTCCCGCTTGACCACCCTACCAGTGAAGGGGAGACTCGGCTGGGTTCTGCTCTGAAGACTCCATGCCTATGGCGGAAGGATCTCATCAACCTTCAGAACTGGACGCCTCCACCTCCTCCTCCTCCTCCGGCGAGACAGGGCACTCCGCCTCCTCCACCGCCTCCTCCTCCAGCGAGTGACGATCAGGGCACTCGGCCGGCTCCTTCTTCGGCGCGTGGCGGCACTCCGCCTCCTTCTCCGCCTGCGCCTGCACGCCCGAGCAGCTAGCCTCCTCCTTCTCCGCCTCGTCAGCAAGGGCGGAAGAGACCCACCGCCGCTCCAGCAGCTGCTCCGGCGCGTCTTAGTCCTTCTCCTCTGCCTCGTAAGCAAGTAAAGAAGACAGATGCTCCATCTGCTCGGCCGGCGTCTAGCAGTACAGCCAGAGGCGGGAAGACATACAGATTCGGTCCTTCTCTGAAGACTCCAGAGAAGTTACCATACGAGATGAGCCCAGAGGAGAACGCAAAGATCACGCGAACCGAAGCGAAGGAATGGTTTGAAGTGTTGAAAGCACAGAGACATCCACCTCCGGAGGAGAAGGTAGATCCGGTGAAAGCGAAGCGCACTCTGGCTGCCCTGGCAAAACCACCCAAGTCTCCGCCTAAAGGCAACTATGAGCGCATTATTGCAAAGACATGGGCCGAAGCGGAGCGGTCGGGAAGTACAATTAGTGTTCAAAGGATGAAAGAACGACAAGCAGCGGGGAAACAAATTGCCCAGCTCGGCGAACAAGGGAATCAATAATGCCCCCCGCTCAAGGTGCCTAGCGACATCGTCGATCTGAGGATGGTGCCCGGTTATAGCAATCTTGGAGATTACCTGCCCAACGATGTACATTATGATTTCATGGACGTGCAGATACACAGAGCGAGTACGGGAAGCCTCTCGTCAAAGATGAAAGATCTCTATCAACGATGATGCGAAGATTGCATGATTGGTACTTGAAAATCTGCAGAGAGTCTGGGGGGAGGAGTACTTTGTATGTGAGAGTTAAACCGGAGCATGACCTCGTTGGAATTGATCTGTTGCCTATTGCATTTGAGGAGTTCTATCAGTTTTTCAATCAATTGGCCCTCGATAAAGCAACGGTCACCTGCTACTGTCTGTAAGTACTACTACTTCTGTCATTAAGTCTCTCTATATAGCTCAGCTCTTTCATTGCATGTATTTATAATTATCCTCACTATATTATGTAGATTGAAGATCACCGAATTGAAGAAAAGACAAATCGGTGATATTGGGTTCGTTAACACATATCTGATAGATGCAACTGAGGTTGAACATCGTGCCACAGATACCGAGGCCAACTTGCTATGATCATTCAAAATAAATGAAAACAAAGATATAATACTCTTTCCTTACAACTTCAAGTAAGTGTTACTGTCTTGTGCATATTCAGTTTCCCTTATATATTAGTCCAGGTTATAGTAATGTAATTGATGAGTTATGCATGCGTGCGCAGGTACCACTATATTCTCCTAGAGATTAGGCTTGAGCAGGGAGTAGTAACTGTCTTGGACTCTAAACAAAAAGATCCCCAGGAGTATGCGGACATGACTGAAATCCTCGAGAAGTAAGTTAAATCGATCATTATCCACCATACCAACAACTTTGTTCATTTCCAGATATCAAGTAATTGTTTTCTTTTGTCTAGCAGGGTTTGGAGAAAATTCACCAAAAAATCTCCGGGACTGCCGAAGATGCTGCAATTTAGATACCCGAAAGTAAGTACTATATTAGCATGTTCCGCGCGTCTCCTAGCTATTGATTCAAGCGCTAGTTTCATCAATACCATTTGGCATTCTTGCTTATCAGTTTGATTGACCTTTATTTCTTGTAAAGTGGTTGTGGCAGGAACAAGGGAATGATTTCTGTGGATACTACGTTTGCGAGTCCATCCGCCACACGACCTGTGAGCGGGGCGGGTACTCTGACAAACAATATGAAGTGCGTAAGAAATAATATTCACAATTTTAGTTTATTACCATCATTTGTGTTGAGTTTCATTCATTAATATATATATATATATGTGTATTGAACCCCTTCTTCAAATTAGATGTTTCGGCAGCGGGATGAACTCCTAGCATCTGTTCGCATGCGAGCAATTCAAGAAGAATTGGCAGCGTTCTTTCTTGACCACATGATCGCTGAAGACGGAGAATACTATGTGGACCATGCGTCCGTAATTTAGGAGATTATATTTGTAAGAGATAATTATTGTATATATGTAGCCGATAGTGTCGGATAGATCAATAGTAGAAAAAGGGTCAAACGTGAAGCACATTAGTGCTGGTTTGTAAAAAACCGGCACTAATGTGATCAATAGTGTCGGTTCGAATGGCTATGCATTAGTTCCGGTTCGTAATGAACCTTTAGTACAGAGTCTTAACCTATAGTCTCAG
>NC_041384.1:5931246-5942932 GCF_002162155.2 Triticum dicoccoides | reverse complement strand
AAAAACTTCAAAAAATAAAATCCTTCGAGAGGTAGTTATATTACTACATCTACACGTTAGGAAAATTTGAAAACTTAAATTTGGACATGTTTTGCAAAAAGTGTAGGGAATGTTACTACATAATTATTCAAGAATATTAGTGTTACTAAATAATTACTTCAATTTTTTGAATTTTGGTCAAATCTGGTCAAACTGTGGTCAAACTATGGTCAAACTATGGTCAAACTTATTCAAGAAATATTAGTGTTACTAAATAATTGCTGTTTTTTAGAATAATAGTTTCAAACTCAAACAGTGAAATGTGTGACTTCATGCTCAAGTTAAACTCCTGAGGGTTAATAGGATTGACATCTTACTATTGTCAGGAAAACAAAAAGTGCAGACTTGGAAATGAAGGAGAATAGAACCCGAAAGTTACGCATGCTTGGGCTGGAGTAGTGAGAGGGCTGGGTGACCGGTCGGGAAGATAGATGATTTGGAATGAGTGATCCACACTTGAGCAGTTAAGAGAGGTGATTAGAGACTAAATCACCAAATAATTCAGAAAAATTAAAAATCGAAAAAAAATCAAATTTTTTTTCCAATTTTTTCAAAAAAAAACCTTTAGTACCGGTTGGTAACACCAACCAGTACTAAAGGTCCCCCATACCATGGCGCGAGCTCACGCCACGTGGTGGCACTTTAGCGCCGGTTCGTGCCGAACCGGTACTAAAGGGGGGGGGGGGCTTTAGTGCCCACCAATTAGTGCCGGTTATGGAACCGGCACTAAAGGCCCTTACGAACCGGTTTTAAAGCTCCGTTTTCTACTAGTGGATATCCAAGAACTTGTTGTTCGACCAATCTCTCGGAGGACGAGAGGTGGTCGATATCACTTCTCTCTGTATGCATATATGTTCATGACGATCTTCTGTTTCCTTCGTTTGCTTACTAGCTAGCTAGCGTGTCTAGTCCTCTCTATACGTATGTATAGTACATAGCGTCGACCAAGCACGGACATAAGAGAGGACACTTCTGTCTATTAATTAGCTATCTAACACAATATATGAAATACCTAAATTAACCCCCCAAAACCCCCAACCCCCCCCCTTTCAAAAAAAAAACAAAAACCCCAGCCACAGAAATGCTGACGCATGGAGGTCTATTGGTCCCGGTTGGTGTCACCAACCGGGACCGAAGGCCCTCCTGCCTGGGCTCACCACGCAGGCCATGTGGAGGCCCATCTGTCCCGGTTCTGGCTAGAACCGGAACTAAAGGGTCAGGGCATTAGCAATGACCCTTTAGTTCCGGTTCAGGAACCGGGACAAAAGGCCCTTACGAACCGGGACAATAGGCCCGTTTTCTACTAGTGGACCTCCGACCATGATGGGTACGTCTGTCTCCCCCTCTCTCACCCTTCCTGCCTACCTCGACGCCTTAATGTTTCGGTGTCATCTCTGCTCGTCACAGCTCCTTCATGCGGTGCCTGTAACAGTGGATCTGGCGCGCGCGAGGCAGTGGATCTAGGTTGCGAGATTAGGGGTAACAGCGGGGGTTGCGTAGTTGCGAGTTGGATTCGTTTATTTGGCGCATTTTCCCTCTCTATTAATTTATGAGTGGTGGAGCAATTAAGAGATTTTTCTGTTCCAGACCTCACTGATATATTGGGACCTTGTTTAGTATTCATTGATGATCATAGTTTCAACTATAAGCCAAGTAGATGATTTCCTCATGTAGCATAAATGAATACATGAGCAATTGTTGTGTCTCCTGGGAAGTTGTGTTAATTTCGTAGGGGTGCATACTGACATTGTTTTGATCTTGCTGATGCAGGGTAAGGAGTTGAAAGGCGCAGGTGGTTAGGCCTGCAATGAGTGCGCCCTCCTGGTTTGTCGCCCTTGCTATGAGTATGAATGTGAGGATGGCGTACAACAAGGAGTTGACGCCCTACTCAAGCGCCAAGGGAAGGCGGTAGGCTGGAGCGCCACCAAGAGCCCAACATGAACCTTAAAGATTGAGTCCTACCTGTAATTCACGGATAAGGGTATTTATTAAGCTACTCCTGCCCTTCTGATTGATTAAAACGGCTATTGATGCTTGTGCTAGCTTGCTAGGCCCTTCTGGTTAAGTTACTCCTTAACCTTAGTGCTTCAACCTCCAAGATCTACTAGTTTGCTTGCTGAAATCAATGCAGACATTTCAATTCCTTATGTTTGTACTACGGGTTTTAGTCATAGAGCAAGGAATTCAGTATAAATTTAGGTGTACTTCAAGGGGTTGTCGTATGTCGAACACCAATTTCTGAAATGAATGTGGGTATTCCCTATCTTAGTACTCCGGGTTTTAGTCAATTGCCTGTTTACAGTGTTGTTTTCTTTTGAGATATTACCCTGCTGCAGAAAATTCAGAGAAAGGAAGTTAAAATTCAGAGTAGAACTTCATGAATGTACTGCTCTCATAAATTCACTTTAAGATTGGTGTTCAAGGACAAGTTATTTAGCCAATTTGATGTTGTTCAGAATTTTTGAATGTAGTCCGAGCATGCAAGCTAATGTACCTCGAGCATATTGTTTTCATCAGACTAGTGTACCTTGAGCATGCAAAGTAAACACATGCTACTCCACTTGTCTATTTGTACAGAAACTTTTGTTTAAATAAACCGAGCAAATAAAACAAATGGTGCGAACACATTCTATTATGAAATTTGTCTACTCCACTTGTTTGACTGTATTGAAACCATTGTTCGCATGTTTCTAAAATACAGAGAAGAACACCCTGTGTTCTGGTAAAATATTTGTTGGCTATGATATGAAATTCCATGATGTGTGTGTTGTTTCAGTTTCTGTAGCTACAACAAAGTCCCAGTTTACTCTGTACTTGCTGGTGATGATTGCTGGCTAAATTTACAGTTGAAATAATAGTAGCCAAGGAGTAGATACAAGACGTATTTACCATATTTTGCATCGAATGTTCAAAATCAGTTTTGTTCTTGTTTTGTGAGTCAAATTGCATAAGATGGGAGTATCACAACATGCATATACTGAAGATGGGAGTATCACAACCTGAATGTGCAGTTTATGTAGTTTCTGTATTTTTTTAACTCCACTTGTCTATTTGTACAGAAACTTTTGTTTAAATAAACCAAGCAAATAAACCAAACAGTGCGAACACATTCTGTTCTGAAATTTGTCTACTCCACTTGTTTGTTTGTACTCAAACCTTTGTTTGCATGTTTCTAAAATACAGAGAAGAACACCCTGTGTTCTGGTAAAATATTTGTTGGCTATGATATGAAATTCCATGATGTGTGTGTTGTTTCAGTTTCTGTAGCTACAACAAAGTCACATTTTACTCTGTACTTGCTGCTGATGAATGCTAGCTAAATTTACAACGGCGTTGTCCAGGAGAAGAGCAGCGGGCGGGAGCAGCCACCGCTAGTTTTCTTACTGGTTTTTTTAAATGTCACAACTTACTATGCCGCTACCTAGTAAAAACCAACTTTGTCAGTACTCAGTAAAAACGAACCTGCTTTGCCACTAGCAAATAATGCACCATCTTGAATTGCAATTGATTCAATTCCCCTTGTTGCCAAAAATCAAAGCTTATGGCAGTGACCTACTATTTGAGAGCAGCAGGGGCTTTGTCCTGATATATTGGCCTAAATTTTGTTAACACATTGGTACTACTACTAGTGGTATTGTTGGCATGATAAATGTCCCAAATCTTGTTGTTTAAGATTGGGAGCACAGTGGTACTGTTACAACATGTTGTTGTTTTTTTATATAGAGTCAGATGCTGTTGATTTTAGTACTAGTCAGACCTAAAATATTATTACCGTTTAAAGTGACCGTTTCTCCTTTTGTATGTTAGTTGGTTGTGCCCCTCTGCTGGAGGATCTCAGTCCAACTACTCTGGATGCATCTATGACATGGTGGACAAGGCAGTAGAAGCATGTGACATGGCAACCGAGGGAGTTGTTTTGTGGGATGAAGTGTTGGTAAAGACAACAAGCCCCGAGGGTCTGCATGTGCGTTGCAAGGAACTCTGCTGCAACCGCGGCCGGCTGTGCTTCTGCGTCGGCTACAAACCACCTAGGTGAGCTCTACCCCTCTCTGTGGTGCTTCTGGTGGCCTTGTACTGGTGATTGTGGTGTTGTGCTCTGACCAGTGACATGATTTACCCACTATGGCAATTTTAGGTTTAGGGAAAATATGCACTGTTTCTCCTGATCAAACCAATTGGCCACTATCCAGTTATACTGCTATGTGTATGGATTTGTTTATGTGGATTTGGTCTAATCTATGTCCTCCTGTTGATCTACTGGTCCGTGTGTGTGTGTGTGTGTGTGTGGAGTAAAATTGTGGTTTGTGCTTCTCCTTTGTAACATGATGAAACGAAGCACCTGTAGCGTCTGAGTAAGTGGGTGTTTGTCTACATGGTAAAGCTTCTTTGCCATGTATTTCATTAGGATGTGAACAGTCTACTGCATGCTCACAAAGCTATTGACTTAAATTTTTTTGTTTCTCTGCTGTCAATGTTCGCCAAGCTATTTAAATGATGATGACAAACTGAAATCATGAATACTCATATAGAAACTCTATGGTAATAACTATACACGTTATCGTTGAGTTTGCTATGTGTTTATAGAATGACATGGTTGGCTAATTAAGCCCTGTCCGTGTATCTTTTAGAATTTGCTTCATTGGTAGCACATTCAAATATATTAATTAATTTTGTGCATGTTGGAGAATTTAGACAACGATAACAAACTATAATCACGAATACTTGTATAGAAACTTGCATGACCATCTTGTTTAATTTTGTGATATTCCTCCATACTAGGAGCTAATCAGCTGCACTGTTATTCAGCTTTCATTGGAAGTTTTAATTTCACTGAAATCATGTTCAAGCCTGGTAGTATATTTTTTTCCAAATGGTCTGTTTACTTGATTTATCTGTTGTTTGATTTTGCTCCATCAGCTTTCCTGATGTCCCTGTACATATATATGTTGGTTGTAATCTTCTTGAAGAATGCAAGTACTTGATATTCCATTCTGTTCTTGTAGGTGAATGGAACTCCGTTGAGGACTTCTACCCATGTTGAAGAGCAGCTAGCTTTTGTACTGGCAGAGCGGTCCACTTGTAGATTACATTATTTATGATTGTGTGGATCTGGGTGAAGTTTGAAGTTCCTGGGTATGCAAGATTCAATGGTTAAACTGGTTGATGTGATGTGAATGAGTGTATGGAAACTGGTTGTTGTGATGTGAATGAGTGTATGTAGTTTCACGTGTTCTGTTCTGTATAGCATATTGTAATAAACTTATTTTAGCTGTTATTTGAAGATTTTCATATGATTTCTCTCTTCTATCTGTTTGATATATACATATATGCTTATTAATAAGCTGTGAAAAATCTGACATTTGGGACCCATCTGTAAACTGGAGCTGGGAACAAAAGCTGGAAATAAAAAATAAATTGACTGCAAAATGTTGTGCGCTAGAAAATAAAAATGCCAAATTGTAGGCCAGGCCCATGTAGCTAACCGAAATTAACATAAAATACATATATTAAAAGGGCTTTCCTAAAAAATAATTCATGGGCCAAATTACTGGGTCAGACCCACGTAGCTAATAAAAGCACAGGAAAAAATTCATTAAAAAGGCCGAATTGTTGGGCTAGGCCCATGTAGAAAACCGAATTGGACCGGGCTGATTCTTGTGCCACATTAGATTGCCACGTGGCCTGGGGAGGCTGCTAGTGACCAAAACAAAATAATAGGCATATTTTGGTCGTAAACGTCCACGACCTTCTCACAGAGAAGGTCGTTAATTTCAGTTTACGACCGCCAGCTTTTGACCTTCTGTTTTTGGTCAAAAAAGGTCGCAAATGAAAAACAATGACCTTTCAGTGACCAATAGTCAAGGTCACAAGTTGACATATTTCTTGTAGTGGTAGTATATCTGCATTGGTAATGAGGCGCTTCAAGAACTCTAGCATGTTATTCTCTACTTCTTGTTTATAATGTTCATATGACCATGTCTCTTCATTAATGGTATTTGGGTCAATGAACCCAATGCCATAGCGTCCAACTTTTCTCATTTCGGACATCTTCATCCTGCATACTACCACAGAAAAGAATATATAGTGAGGATAATTAGATGTAATGATCAACGAGAGCACTACAGCTAGCTTGAGACTTAAATTATAGAAAGAAATCACTTACAGACAATAGCAACTGACGATAGATTTGTCGAGTGCGTCATAATTGAATAACTAAAACAATTCTGTATACTCAATAGACAGAGCTAGCATATGGAATTATCCTCTTCCTTGACTTTCACCATGAGGGACTGTAGATTGTGGGTCTTGCAAATTTTCATGTACCATTGATGCAATTCATTCATTCTCATAGGGAGGTTCTTGACCTCCTCGGGCTTGATCAAAGGTTCACCGCGGACATATTTTTGTTTTATTTCCTCCTCTCTAAGCGGAGACATGGTCTCGATCTCAAGGAGTTGTCCAACAGTCATGCCGATCATTTCAGCCACAAGTAGAAAACAGGGCTTTGGTCCAGGCCGGGTCAGCCCATTAGTCCCGGTTCAGTCCAGAACCGGGACCAATGTGGGCATTGGTCCCGGTTCGTGAGCCCAAGGGGGCGGCCGGGCCACATGGGCCATTGGTCCCGGTTCATCTAGACCTTTTGGTCTCGGTTGGTGGGATGAACCGGGACCAATGGGCCTCGCTCCTGGCCCACCACCATTGGTCCCGGTTGGTGGCTTGAACCGGGACCAAAGGCTCCCCTTTAGTCCCGGCTCATGTCACCAACCGGGACCAATGAGGTGCCTATATATACCCCTCGCTCGCGAGCAGAGCACCCCGGTGCTCTGTTTTTCTCTGGCCGAGGGGGAGAGGGCTTGGTGGTGCTCTATCTCACCTCCTATGCACACAAGGTGTTCGATGGAATGCCCAAGCCACACTACATAAGTTTTCTCCTCTCCAAGCTCGACCTCCAAGCTCCATTTTCCATAATATTTGTCTAGGTTTAGCGGTCCGTCACGCCCCGTCCCCGTCTTCACCGCCGTCGATCACCCGCGCCGAGCTCATCGCGAGCACCACCGTGGTGAGCCTCTTGTTTTATCTTCTTTCTGAAAGGAAAAATATTCTTACTTGTATGTTTACATAGATACTCGTATTATTTTCTTACTTTTATTTTTGCATCTTATATAGTGCGATGGTTTTGGTATCCGCCCCCGTCGGCCCTCGTCCTGTCTATGATTCGGATGTGGTATATATATTATCTTTATAACTATTGATTCATTTATTGTTTATGAAAATTATGCCGACCAACGTGAAATAGATTTTATTGATGTAGGATGTATGTGAATCGGAAATGCCAACCGACCCTATTGTCGAGAGGTTAATTTAGTTGAAGAAGAAAACAATTTGTTGAAGGAAAAATAAAAAAAATTGAGGAGGAGAAGATGATACTGGAGTTGCATGTTGCGGATGTCGTTGATGATCACAAGGTCAAGATGGATGCAATGCGCTTGAAGATTAGAAAGATTAGAAAATATGCCATTCATACCGAGGCTTGGTATCATTATGCCGTTGGATCAATTGTTACCTTGGTTGCGATTATGATCGCATTTGTTTTTGCATTGAAATGATTTACATAGTTCCAATGTATGGTTTAATTAATTAGATGCTCTAGAGAGCTATATGTTGTTAGATGAGAACTATGTATGCACTTTGGTTTTAATGTGATGATGAACTTCTATTAATTTGGACACTTAATTATATATAATGCACGCAGATGAACCGGCAATGGATGTACGGTGACAGACACACCCGCGAGTACATTAAGGGCGTGCATGAGTTAATCGATGCGGTTGAGGCAAACAAGCAGAATGGTTTTATGTGTTGTCCATGCACTGAATGTGGGAATACGAGGTCTTACTCTAACCGGAAAATCCTTCACTCCCACCTGCTTTACAAGGGTTTCATGCCACACTATAATGTTTGGACGAGGCACGGAGAAATAGGGGTTATGATGGAAGACAGCGAAGAAGAAGAGTACGATGACAACTATGTGCCCCCTGAATATGGTGATGCTGCAACGGGGGGAGCTAGTGAAGATCAAGAGGAACCAGACGATCTGCCCAATGATGCTGCAACGGGTGAAGCTGCTGAAGATCAAGAGGAACCAGACGATGTGCCCGATGATGATGATCTCCGCCGGGTCATTGTCGATGCAAGGACGCAATGCGAAAGTCAAAAGGAGAAGCTGAAGTTCGATCGCATGTTAGAGGATCACAAAAAAGGGTTATACCACAATTGCGAAGATGGCAACACAAAGCTCGGTACCGTACTGTAATTGCTGCAGTGGAAGGCAGAGAATGCTGTGGCTGACAAAGGATTTGAGAAGCTACTGAAAATATTGAAGAAGAAGCTTCCAAAGGATAACGAATTGCCCGACAGTACATACGCAGCAAAGAAGGTCGTATGCCCTCTAGGATTGGAGGTGTAGAAGATACATGCATGCCCTAATGACTGCATCCTCTACCGCGGTGCATACAAGGATCTGAACGCATGCCCGGTATGCGGTGCATTGCGGTATAAGATCAGACGAGATGACCCTGGTGATGTTGACGGCGAGCCCCCCAGGAAGAGGGTTCCTGTGAAGGTGATGTGGTATGCTCTTATAATACCACGGTTGAAACGTCTGTTCAGAAGCGAAGAGCATGTCAAGTTGATGCGATGGCACAGTGAGAACCGAAAGAAAGATGGGAAGTTGAGAGCACCCGCTGATGGGTCGCAGTGGAGAAAAATCGAGAGAAAGTACCGGGATGAGTTTGCAAAGGACCCAAGGAATGTATGGTTTGCTTTAAGCGCGGATGGCATTAATCCTTTCGGGGAGCAGAGCAACAATCACAGCACCTGGCTCGTGACTCTATGTATGTATAACCTTGCTCCTTGGATGTGCATGAAGCGGAAGTTCATTATGATGCCAGTTCTCATCCAAGGCCCTAAGCAACCCGGCAACGAAATTGATGTGTACCTAAGGCCATTAGTTGAAGAACTTTTACAGCTGTGGAATGGAAACGGTGTACGTACGTGGGATGAGCACAGACTGGAAAAGGCACTCTTGGAAGACTGACTGGAAAAGGCACTCTTGGAAGAGACTCAATAATATGCAGGGATGGATATTCTTTGTCTCAAGCAAACTACACAGTTCTATAGAACTCTACCTTGGTGACCCCGTATGTCGATGAACACAAGAACAGTCTGCGCTCCAAACACCCGGAGCAGTGCGATGACTGGATTACATGTGAACACATCAGGACTTTCAGCAGTTGGTTGGAAACACGTCTCAGAGGTGACAACACTGTTTGTGATGAGTTGTACTTGTTGTCTAGGGGACCATCTTTGACTGTATTGACTTACAAAGGATACGAGATAAATGGGAATACATTTTACACGATCACCCAAGATCAAAAGGGCACCAACCAAAACAGCGGTGTCCGCTTTGATGCAGCAACCAAGAGCGGAAAGGACACATATTATTGTTACATAGTGGACATATGGGAACTTGACTACGGACCTGATTTTAAGGTCCCTTTGTTTAAGTGCAAATGGGTCAATCTGTTAGGCGGTGGGGTACAGGTAGACCCACAGTACGGAATGACAACAGTGGATCTGAAAAATCTTGGGTACACTGACGAACCGTTCGTCCTAGCCAATGATGTGGCACAGGTTATCTATGTGAAGGACATGTCTACCAAACCGAGAAAAAGAAAAGATAAGGAAGCGAATACATCATACGATGAGCCAAAGTGCCACATAGTTCTTTCAGGAAAAAGGGACATCCTGGGAGTGGACGGCAAGACCGACATGTCTGACGATTATGAAAAGTTTCATGAAATTCCTCCCTTCAATGTCAAGGCTGACCCAAGCATCCTGATAAACAATGAAGATTATCCATGGTTATGGCGCAATAAGCAAATGACACAAGCGAAGAAAAAGTGAAGACTTTCTCCCGCAACTATTATGATGATACCATGCCAACTTTGTAACACACGAACATGCTACCATTGTCCGTTTTGTACATGCACATGCTATGTGGGTGAAATTATGATACTATTCCAACTTTCAACTTTTTCAGAGTTCATTTGAAATGCTTTCATGTCTTATGGTTCGGCCCTCGTAATACCATGACCATTAGTCCCTGGCCCATGCCAACTTTCAACTTTCAACTTTCTAAAACTAATGGCACTAACAGAAAGTTTATAATTTTGCTCCTCGCCCCTGGCCCATGACCATTAGTCCCGGTTTGTGCCACAAACCGGGACTAAAGGGTTGGTCCTCGTTGTGGGCAGAGTTTAGTCCCACCTCGCCAACCGAAGGGGGCTCACACGAGGTTTATAAGCCCTTCCCTCTCTGCCTTGTTGAGCTCCTCTCAAAGTGAAAATAGATGCCCTAATAGAGAAAAGTTTAACCTAAATTCATAGTGAATTTCTCTAAAATTCATAGAAATTTACTAGGAATTTAGGTTGAATTTTCTCTATAAGCGCATCTATTCTCATTTTTTAGTAAGTTAATCACAAACTTGTGATTCAAACAATTTTCAAAGAATTCAAGTTTTAACTATTCAAATTTGAAAACTAATGGCACTAACAGAAAGTTTATAATTTTTCTAAAACTAATGGAACTAACAGAAAGTTTATAATTTTGCTAACCTAAAAGCAAACAGAATTAAAAATTAAAGCAAAAAACAAAAGAAAATAAATAATGCAAAAAACAAATCAAAAAATCAGGAAAAAACTATTTTTATAGTAAAGTTAATCACAAAATAAAATAAATAAAGCAACAAAGAAAACAAAAAAACTAAAAAAGTGTTTTCAAATTTGAAAACTAATGGCACTAATAGAAAGTTTATAATTTTTCTAAATCTAAAAGCAAAAAAGAATAAAAAATAAAGCAAAAAACAAAAGAAAATAAATAATGCAGAAAACAAAACAAAAAACTGGAAAAAATAGCAACAATAAGTATTTTGTTGTAAGTAGAAACAAAATAAAATAATAAAGCAACAAAGAAAACAAAAAAACAAAAAAAGTGTTTTCAAATTTGAAAACTAATGGCACTAACAAAAAGTTTATAATTTTTCTAAAACTAAAAGCATAAAGAATTTAAAAATGACACCTACTGGGCCCCCACGGCCTGAATATGACTAGAAACCCATCCAAGGGCCAGGATTCAGGCCCACAGGAGGCCCAGTAGGCCCATAGGCATAACAGTGACAATTAGGCCCATAAGTTTACAATGCAGAGGAGCTCAAGAGGGGTGCGGCAGTGGGGCTTATAAACCACTGTGCACCCCTCTCAACTAGCAAGGTGGGACTAAAATTTCGACACAACAGCCACACAAGGCCTTTGGTCCCAGTTGGTGGCACCAACCAGGACTAAAGGGGGGCATTGGTCACGGTTCGTGGCACAAACCGTGACCAATGCCCCCCTTTAGTCCCGGTTGGTGCCACCAACCGAGACCAAAGGCCGACGCTTCTCGCCCTTTGGGCTGCTGAAAAGAGGCCTTTGGTCTCGGTTGGTGGCACCAACCGGGACTAATGCCCACCTTTAGTCCCGGTTGCTGCCATGAACCGGGACTAAAGGCTCTGCTATATAAGTCCACACTTTGGAATTTTTCGCCAACT
>NC_041384.1:5930090-5931166 GCF_002162155.2 Triticum dicoccoides | reverse complement strand
ACTGTGCACCCCTCTCAACTAGCAAGGTGGGACTAAAATTTCGACACAACAGCCACACAAGGCCTTTGGTCCCAGTTGGTGGCACCAACCAGGACTAAAGGGGGGCATTGGTCACGGTTCGTGGCACAAACCGTGACCAATGCCCCCCTTTAGTCCCGGTTGCTGCCATGAACCGGGACTAAAGGCTCTGCTATATAAGTCCACACTTTGGAATTTTTCGCCAACTGCTCGATTCCCCATCGCCGACGCCGCCAGGCTGCTCGTCCTCCTCGTCGCCGTCGCCGCACCCTGCCCCATCCCCGCGTGCTTGCCGTCGCCGCGCCCTGCCCCGTCGCCTTCGCCGCGCCCTGTCACTGGTCGCGCCCTCCTGCCTGTCGCCGGCCGCCCTGCCCCGAGCCCCGCCTCCTCGTCCCCGTCGCCGTGTGCCACCCCGAGCCCGCGGCCGTCCCCGTCGCCATGTGCCACCCCGAGCCCGTCGTCCCCGTCATCGCATGCCGCCCCACGCACGCCATCCCCGTCGCCGGCATCCGCGAGCCCGCCGTCCTCCTTCCCGTCGCTGGCCTCCTCTCCCCGTCGCCGCCCGCCCCCAGTGAGCTCCCCCGTTTCCCAACCCCATCGCCGACGACGCCACCCATTGCCGCCGCTGCTCTCTGTTTATGGATATGGCTATATATGCATGTATTTTCTCTGTGTATATATGTTCATATATGCAAAAGTTACATTTTTAGAAAATCATCTATATATGTTCAGAAAAGTTCTATATGAATGTGGCTATATGTATGTTCATGGAAAATAATTTTGCTCGATGATCTTTTTTTTCACGATGTACATATAATTTTTTCATGTATGTATAAATGTCGATATGAATTGTACCTATGATGTTTTTTTATTCATAGATGAATATGTATGTGGCTATGTATGTGTATGTGGCTATGTGAATATGCAAAGAAGAGGAGATGAAGAAGATGATATATTTTCTTATTTGTGGGTGTGTCGAGAGGGTCATTTTAGGTCATTTTAGGTCGTGGGTGTGTCGAGAGGGCGGCCAAGGGGTCGAGGGTCGTCGAACATGAGAG
>NC_041384.1:5888441-5929735 GCF_002162155.2 Triticum dicoccoides | reverse complement strand
GCCGAGGGGTCGAGGGTCGTCGAACATGAGAGGAAGAAGAGGATAAAAAAAGAAGAGGAATAACAAAAAAAAAGAGGAGAAGAAAGAATAGAGGAGAAGATCTCCTCTATTCTTTCTTCTCCTCTTTTTTCTTCTTCTTCCTCTTTTTTTATCGGGAACGAGGGTCGTCGAGGGTTGCCGAGCGGTAGAGGAAGAAGAGGATAAAAAAGAAGAGGAAGAAAAAAAAGAGAGGGGTCGACGGTCACCTAGGGGTCGAGGGTCGAGAGGGGGTCTAGGGTCGCCGAGAGGGGAGAGGAAGAAGAGGAGAAATAAATAAGAAGAAGAAAAAAGAAGGAAAAGAAGAGGAGAAGAAGAAAGGAATAGTGGAGAAGAAGAGAAAATAGAATATTCTATTTTCTCTTCTTCTCCACTATTCCTTTCTTCTTCTCCTCTTTTTTTCTTCTTTTTTTCTTCGATCTTCTCCTCTAGCTATTCCTTTCTTTGAGGGTTCTATAGGGTCGAGGGATCGAGGGTCGAGGGTTCCAGGGTCGTCTAGGGGTCGAGGGTTCCAGGGTCGTCGAGGGTTCGAGGGGTCGAGGATCGCCGAGGGGTCGAGAGAGGTTTCCTATTGTCAAAGTAAGTACTATAGTAGCATGTTCCGCACATCTACTATAGTGCCGAGGGGTCGAGGGCTCCGGGACTGCCGAAGGAGCTGCAATTTAGACACCCGAAAGTAAGTACTATAGTAGCATGTTCCACGCATCTACTAGTCATTCAAGCACTAGTTTCATCAATACCATTTGGCATTCTTGCTTATCAGTTTGATTGACCTCTATTTCTTGTAAAGTGGTTGTGGCAGGAACAAGGGAAAGATTTCTGCGGATACCACGTTTGAGAGTCCATCCGCCACACGACCTATGAGCGGGGCTACACTGACGAACAATATGAAGTACGTAAATAACAACATTCACAATTTTATTTTATTACCATCATTTGTGTTGAGTTTAATTCATTCATATATATATGTATTGACCCCCTTCTTTAAATTAGATGTTTCGGAAGTGGAATTGGCGGCATTCTTTCTTGACCACGTGATCCCTGAAGACGGAGAATACTATGTGGACCCTGAGTCGTATGATTATATTTGTAAGAGATAATTATTGTATATATGTAGCCGATAGTGTCAAATAGATATACAAGAACTTGTTGTTCGACCAATCTCTCGGAAAAGGAGAGGTGGTCGATATCACTTCTCTCTGTATGCATATATGTTCATGACGATCTTCTGTTTTCTTCGTTTGCTTACTAGCTAGCTAGCGTGTCTAGTCCTCTCTATACGTATGTATAGTACGTTGCATCAACCAAGCACCGACATAAGAGAGGACACTTCTCTCTATTAATTATAGGTGCTAACACAATATATGAAACACCTAAATTAACCCCCCAAAACCGCCAAACCCCCCTTTCAAAAAAAAAACAAAAACCCCAACCACAGAAATGCTGACGCGTGGATGCCTATTGGTCCCGGTTGGTGCCACCAATCGGGACCAAAGGGTCTCCTGCCTGGGCTCCACGCACAGACCACGTGGAGGCCCATCTATCCCGGTTCTGGATTTTACCGGGACTAAAGGGACAGGGCATTAGTACCGACCCTTTAGTCCCGGTTCCAGAACCGGGATAAAAGGCCCTTACGAACCGGGACAACATGCCCTTTTTCTACCAGTGAGCCTGCATTATATGCTCCTCGGTTATTACCAGATTGCCCAGCTGGGGAACGTTAACGGTTTGCCCACATATATATAGGGCGCCGGTACTCTTATGTGTTGTTGGCACAACAAGCGGGGGTATCGATTGCGTCGCTTGTTCTCCCAGCTGGGGAACGGTTTTCCGCATTTTTTGCAAGCTGCTTGGCTCGAGCTCGAGCTCGACTCCTTCTGTACTCATGCTCAATGTGCCTTCCTGATTTGGCACTCATAGTCTGAGTCAACAGGCTTGGGAGCTGGTGGTCTAGCCATACGAATAAAGTGGTCAATCTTTTCCTCAAGCACTTTCTCCCTTGGCGGTGGTGCCGGTTTCGGTCCAAAATGGGCGTCCACTAGGGCCTTCACTATGGCTGCGTTTTGCTCCTCAGTCATGTCATAAGGCCTCTGAGGAAGAGGAGCGAGGCTTGGACCATATTTACATCGCTTGCCTCCGCCTATACCTCCTGTACTACCTCGACTCATAGCGCTACGCACCATAGGTGCGGCGTATCTCTTCCCCGATTGCTGAGGCGGCGGAGACGGCTGACGTGGCTGAGTTGGAGTAGGATGAGTGGCCTAACGCTGTGCCGGACTTGAAGCAGGAGGATTGGCCTCACGCGGTGTCGGAACTGAAGAAGGAGAAGTGGCCTCATGCTTTGCCGGACTTGAAGCAGGAGGAGTGGCCTACTGCTATGCCGGACTTGGAGGAGGAGGAGTGGCCTCACATCAAGGAGGAGTCGGATGATGACACGGTGTCGGTGGCCTTCGAAAGAAGATGCAATCCTTTCTCCATAGGATGATACGATGTATGGCCTCTCCCAGTGTGTGCTCCTCGTGATGTCCAGGAATGTCAAGCTCTAGCCCCGAATATTGGTCCACCACCTCATCAACCACGACACGAGCATAGCCGGCTGGAATCGGGTTGCAATGGAAGGTTGCTTCGGGAGGATTTGTATAAGCAACAACGTCCGCCACCTTCATGGATATGTTCTTCATTTTGAAGTGTGGCGGGCGACGGGGACGGGGACGGGGACGGGGCGGCGACGGGGGCGCCGACGAGGGGTGGCGATGGGGCCGGCGGATAAAAATTGACGAAATTTGTAAGTGCCGCTTATATAGGATGGGACTTTAGTACCGGTTGGAGCCACCAACCGGTACTAAAGGTCAATTTTGGCCAGGCCAAGCGGCGGGAAGGGTAGCCCTTTAGTACCGGGTGGTGACCTTTAGTACCGGTTGGTGGCTCCAACCGGTACTAAAGACCCTATCTTTAGTACCAGGTGGAGCCATGACCCGGTACTAAAGGGGGTGCGCTGCCAGGTGAGGGGCGCAAAGTTTAGTCCCACCTCGCTGGGCGAAGGGCAACCGCACTGATTTATAAACCCAGCCGTGGCTGCTCCTTCGAACTCCTCTATATAGCAGGCTTGTGGGCCTAACTATGGCGCGCTGCCCTGTGAGCCTGCTCGCCCTTCTGGGCCTGAATTTGTACACCCGAGGTCTGGCAGGCCCACTGGGCAGCGCCCCAACAATTTTTTATATAGTTTTTTTCTTTTCTGCATTATTTATTTTCTTCTATTTATTTTTGAGTAATTTATATATATATTTTTTTATTTTCTACTTTGTTTATTTTCTTCTATTTATTTCTAAGCAGTTTTTTATATAGTTTTTTTCTTTTCTGCTTTATTTATTTTCTTTATTTATTTATGAGTAGTTTTTTATATAGTTTTTTCTTTTCTGCTTTATTTATTTTCTTCTATTTATTTCTGAGTAGTTTTTTATATAGTTTTTTTCTTTTCTGCTTTATTTATTTTCTTCTATTTATTTTTGAGTAAATTTTTTATATAGTTTTTTTCTTTTCTGCTTTATTTATTTTCTTCTATTTATTTCTGAGTAATTTTTTATATAGTTTTTTCTTTTCTGGAGTTGTAATAAGTTATTAAAATTTTGAATTGCCGGTGTAACAGATGAGTTTTCGTCCGAAACCCTGATACTTTGAAAGAGATTGTCCAATTTGTACACGAAGTGCATCCAACTTTGGCCATGATCCTCTCTACTTTTTTGCGCATGCTATGCGGGTGAAATGATGATACCATGCCAAGTTTTAACCTTTTCAGAGTTCATTCTTAGTGCTTTTTAATTTCAGGGCCATTTAGCTCAAAACAAATCAGTAAATGCATTAAAAATAGCTAACTATGTCCGAAAGGGTTGAAAATTGATGACGTGGCTTTGAATGGTGCTTGCTGAATACAAAAAAAGTCCGGAGTTGTAATAAGTTATTAAATTTTTGAATTGCCGGTGTAACAGATGAGTTTTCATCTCAAACCTTGATACTTCGAAAGAGATTGTGCAGTTTGTACACGAAGTGCATCCCGTTTTTGCCGTGACCCTCTCTACTTTTTTGCACATGCTATGTGTGTGAAATGATGATACCATGCCAAGTTTAAACCTTTTCAGAGTTCATTTGTAGTGCTTTTCAATTTCAGGGCCATTTAGCTCAGAACAAATCAGTAAATGCATTAAAAATAGCAAATTATGTCAGAAAGGGTTGAAAATTGATAACGTGGCTTTGAATGGTGCCTGCTGAACGCAAAAAAGTCCGGAGTTTGAGAGGACAGAGTGAGGGTGTGAACATGAAAAAATATACATAAAAAATACATTGATCATCATTGATCTTTTTGTGTACAATCTGAATTGTCAATATGAGACCTCAACGGTTTAGAAACCGGTGAACACTCATATTGCGGCCACAAATTCTACACATAGAGTGCAATGAAGACCAAGTGCTTGTGATAGTTTGAGAAGTAACATATTTAAGGTGGTAAAAACCCTGTTAGCCGAGCGAGGTGGGACTAAAAAACAGCTGCAACTCCAAACCTCTAGTACCGGTTTGTGGTACGAACCGGTACTAAAGGCGCTCGTGGGACCCCAGCCGGACCACGGCGTGCCACATCCTCTTTAGTACCAGTTCGTGCCACGAACCGATACTAAAGGTTCGCAACAAACTGGTAATAATTAGCTCCGGCCGCCTAGCCGTTTTGAACCGGCACTAATGAACACATTAATTCCGGTTTTGTTACAAACCGGTACTAATGTGCTTCACATTGGGCCGTTTTTCTACTAGTGTGTTTTTTTCCTACAGGACCTTATTCCTTGCACTCTTGAGTCTTTTGGGAAGGAGAAAAAAATTGTTGATGAGTCGGCCTAAATAGATTTTAGATGATTGCCAAAAAGTTGTTATTGAAGGATTGGAGTCAAGCTTAGGATCAGTTTATCCTATGGGTCTGTACTACAAGGTTGAGGTATGTCACTCCTCATTCATTTTGCTATCGAACCTTCTTGGTTGCATTCTTGGGTGCTTTAACAAGGAGAAATTACACAATGTGATTGTGGTCACTACTTTTGATTATATTTTGCAAGCAGTTCTGTGAAGCCATTGTGGCATGTACTTAGAATTTCTGTTGATGTGCAGTGGTCAACCGACAATGTAGAAATCATGTTTATAGATGAGTGCTTTATGTCGGGGTGGACGAGCTTCCGTTAGGCCATTGATTTCCTATGAAGGAGCTTCCAGGCAAGCACTGCAATGATGTATATTTGTATATGGCAAAATCTGTAGGAACCCTCTCCTTGTTTCCTTTTGTTCTTGGTTTTGCTCCAGTTGATTACTACCCTATGAGATCTGCACAGAAAAAATTCATGTTGATTTGTTTAGTTGTGGCATGTATCGTAGCTACACCAGTCTGATAATTTAGTCCTCAAATAAGGTAGTTTCTGTCTCCCCTTTACATGTGATGGATATATGTGGTTGTTGCTTGCCGTTGCTGAAGCGAGGACTCTTACGTGTATTTTTCTGTTCTCCCTGATTATGTTAATCAGGCCGTATGTGTTCTGTTGGTCTATTTTCATTTGTCTACCTATACAGAATTTCAAAGATGTAATTTTCTATCATGTAGTTGCCTCTTTCTTCATATACTAACCCTCTCCTAAATGATAGATGAGGTAGGTGACTTATCTCATGTATTTCTTTTGTATAAATTACAACAAGTCTATTTTAGTCAACTTAAGGGTATGTTGAATATGACTGTAAATGAAGATATTCATTCTTGTTATTGAATGTGGACAATCTGATTCATTTTAAAGTAGTTCCTTATCTTTATGACTAGACTAGGCTTCTACTTTAGCGAGTGTTTCACTTCAACACAGATTGATGCAAGAAAGAAAGAATTCTTTTGCAATAAAACAAGCATTGAGTGCCCAAAGCAGAAGAGGTTGAATTTTTTGCCGACGTAAATTTAAGGTAACCTTCTCCATGCAATTTTTTTTCAACCATTTGTATCTAAATATCAGTACCCATTTTGAACTACATGCTCAGGCCGACCTTTTTATTTGATGTTATTGGTGTGGTATGTGTATAATTGTTAACTTGGTCGACTCCCATAGAAAACGATAGCCACCATCTCATCGAAACATCGGGACACCTTAGCCTCTATCACTTGGTTGCGGTTTTAGTAATAGGTCGTCACACATTATAGAAAACTATTTTCCATTCTGTGTCTCTATGCTCATTTTGTGCCCGGGTGCAGCTGTGAAGGAACACTACAGGTAGAGAAGAAAGAAAGGAAGAATGATGGTATGAACCACTGAGATACCAAGTCCGGCCAGCCAGATGAGTATCAGGAGAGTGTTTCTTCATTGGACAAAAATTGTCCTTTAGAGTATATTAGTCTTTTAATCATCAATGAGTAGACTAACGCATACATTTTTTTTCGACTGCACCCATATAGTTTGTCTTTGCTGAATATACTATATTTACTTCATTTCTCTATTGAGTTGGCAATGGAAATATAAATGATTTATATACTATATAATTTGCAACCATATAATGATTAATTAACGTTGTTTCTCTATATAATTTGTCTTTGCTGAATATACTATATTTGTTTGGTCTGCACCCATATAATGATCAATTAACTACCGAAAACATCCTTTCCAGACATAATTTATTTTCATCATTTGTCTTTGCTTAGGATTCTCATTTAATTAGTGAGCACTCAGATTTGGAATATCAGCTCTTTAGTACTGGTTTATCATTTTAAGAAAATAGGATCAATGTGATTTTGTTCTCTAGAGACTGGAATTGAATAGTAGGTCCTTTTAGTACTGTCCTACTACCATTTGTAGCTAACAGATGCATCAGTTCGACTAGGCATTATCATGTATTGTATCGTAGTATCTTTTTTTGCATAGAGTAAATACCTACTTCTGCTGTAGGTTACTTTTCTTTATAAAATTTGGTTCAGGATGCCGTTTTACCTGTTGTAATACCTTCAACATAGAAGCAGTAGTGGTCTGCTCCTCCAAATATCTATAGCTTGTGGATGCTGCAGATGTGGCACAGGGAGCAGATGAAATGGAATAAGAGGACCCCCGGTGCACGCACAAATTGTTTCTACCTGATGGCTGATAGTCAGGGTGAGCATCGAGTTGCAAAGTCATCGCCCTTCCCTGCAAATTATAGTTCCTTCAAATTAACCAAATCACCATCTTATTTTTTTCCTATTTTTCTCTTATTTCTTAGATGCCTGTGACCTGTCTTGAGAAGGTTCGAGCAGAAGTATAACTTGTACAATGCATCACCAATTTGTCCGACAACACTGTTGTTGTAGAGGTAGCAGCGACCACAACTCTCCACGGAAGCATCGCTAGCAGCGGCCGTCAATGTACCTGATGTTGTGTATGCCTCTTCATCCCTTTAGTCTGCTTGGTTATTCGGTAGTTGGATACAATATAATATCGTTTATTAATCCTTTTGGTTAATTACAATATCCTACAGTCACCTGATAGAATTTCATGATTGTTTTGTCATGAAATAGGTTCTGCCAGACCGAAGGGCCAGCGCATTTTGAAGGGTTTGAGACGGAATTGTTCACATAGTCTTGCAACTATTTCTGTAGACAAATAATTATTTTTTAGATGCATTAGTTAAGAGCACTGATTTTTTTGAAGAGCTTTATCATGACATACATCTTGATTTCGCTTTACTGCCATGCAGAGGTTGGATGGAGCGTCGAGGATTTCAGGCTTGGGGGTGGCCACAGGTTGCCGGATAGCAGGATGAGTTGGATGTGTTCTTCAAAGACAAGGTAATGTCATGGCTGATGTGTACCTAAAGTACATACTTCTATGTTTGGTCATTTTTTTATCGTCATAATTGGTTTCTCTTAATACTTTTTCTTAGAGACATGATCAAAGATAGAAAAGTTTCATTTCTGAGGCAAAAGTGGCAGTATAGTATGCATGCCTTGCTGATCTGTTCATGCAATTGGAAGAAGTATCTGATTCATCTGACCTAATTTAAGTTAACTTGAGTACAACGGTAGATAAACATTCACTTGCAAATCCTACTCCAAATGGACATCAAGAGTAGTACATGGACAGTGTAAAATGCATTTGTGTTAGCTGAGTGAAAATTAGAGCTCAGCCTGGTGGTACTTTATTATTTTACACTGGTAGAAAAAGGGCCATTTGTCCCGTTTCATAAGGCCCATCTGTCCCGGTTGGGTAACCGGGACTAAAGGGTCATTACTAATGCCCTAGGCTTTAGTCCCGGTTCTTATTCTAACCGGGACAGATGGGCCTCCACGTGGCCGCTCCGGGGAGCCCAGGCAGGAGGGCCTTTGGTCCCGGTTGGTAGCACTAACCGGGACCAATAAGCTTCCACGCGTCATCATTTCAGGGGCTGATTTTTTTCGAAAGGAGGTGGTTTAGGGGTTTTGGGGGTTAATTTAGGTTGTTATAGGTAGCTAATAGAGAGATGCGTCCTCTGTTATCTCCGTGCTACTGCAACTGCTATGCCTAAATATGACTTAGATTGAAGTGAGGCAACATGTGGTGTATGTCGAAAGTAATATTAATCCTAACTTGATCAAGTTTGGATTGTACTAATTTCAACATGCACCACATGCATGTTGCCTTCACTTCAATCCAATCCATGTTCATTTCACCCACAGATATATAATAACTCTTCATGCTTGCATCATGCATCATCATAATAACAAGTCATACTAATCATCATCATACAACTTCTACTCGTTATTAATAACAAGTCATACGATCATCATCCTGATAGTCATCGAACCAACCCTACTTAATTGTTCTTGGCACATGATCATCAGTATTATGCGGGACCTAAATACCCTATTTAAGGTAAAATAGCATAAAACAATATAGACCCTGACTCTCCATTATGGAGAATGGAGACCATCCTGTCTCCAATTCTTGCGCGGCGCTTCCTTTTGCTTCCAAGAACCTCCTTACGGCTGTCCACATTTTTTCCATTCTCTGATTAGCATGTCTCCACTTCTTTTAGAAATCCGGTATGGACAGTTGAGATTCGTAGGATGACCTAGATATATGTTCAAAACACGAAGGCTGCCATTCTGATACATCAAATGAGGAACACAATCCTCTGGGATTCTTTGTTGAAAAACATAGTTATAACTTCATAGTTAGCAATGATGTACTAGTTTTAGAAGTATGCAAAAGATGCACGGATGTCGTAATAGTAAAAAATCTTACCAGGATATCTCCATGGTAGTTACCATAGTTCAACACGTGCACTAGTGGCACATATTGACCATAATGTTGAGGAGTTTGATTGTAGATATTGTAATTCTCAAGATCAGTACAAAATCCGACCAGATGATTTTTCTCCTGATAAGTTAACTCGGAGCCATCGGTGCAGTGGGTTTGTCTACCATGTTCCGCACATTGTTTGAACAATCAAAATAAGCTGTCAATGGAAATAAGTTGTCAACTATTTTGAAATAAACAATATAAATTAGTTAATAATTAACTATGTTTGAGAAACTCACATAGCGGTAGAACTGGAGGCGTGTCAACAAGGACCCAAATGTCCATATTGTCTTGGTCGATGTCAGGATCACCAAGATCCATGGTGACAAGCATACCCTCATCAAAACCATACATCTTGCAAAATGGTTCCCAATTTTTGCAACCAAAATTGGTTACGCTCTCAGCATTATATAGATTTACTTCAAAATCCACATCGTGATGGGTCCTTAGGTGAATTTTCTTCGTTTCAAAATTTTCATGGTCTTCAAAATCCATCCTCTCCAAGACATAGTGTCTTGCATGGCATGGGATAAGCTATACTCAAATTGTAAAAGATGAAAATTACACGTTGAAATAGTTGAAGTCATGCTTAATTACGAAAAAACACTTGTCGCTGTTGCGTACCTTTTCAACATCGAAGGTCTCCTCGAGCTTAATGCTGAAGCGCCGATTGTCGGTGTCAAAACCGGCGGATCTCGGGTAGGGGGTCCCGAACTGTGCGTCTAGGCGGATGGTAATAGGAGACGAGGGACACAATGTTTTACGCAGGTTCGGGCCCTCTTGATGGAGGTAAAACCCTACGTCCTGCTTGATTAATATTGATGATATGGGTAGTACAAGAGTAGATCTACCAGGAGATCAAGGAGGCTAAACCATAGAAGCTAGCCTATGGTATGATTGTTGTATGTTGAGGTTCGTCCTACGGACTAAAACCCTCCGGTTTATATAGACACCGGAGAGGGTTAGGGTTACACAAAGTTGGTTACAATGGTAGGAGATCTGAATATCCGCATTGCCAAGCTTGCCTTCCACGCCAAGGAAAGTCCCATCCGGACACGGGACGAAGTCTTCAATCTTGTATCTTCATAGTCCAGGAGTCCGGCTGAAGGTATAGTCCGGCTACCCGGACACCCCCTAATCAAGGACTCCCTCAGTTGCCCCTGAACCAGGCTTCAATTACGACGAGTCCGGCGCGCAGATTGTCTTCGGCATTGCAAGGCGGGTTCCGCCTCCAAGTTCTTCATAAAAGTTTGGTAAACACTAAGGGTAGTGTCCGACTCTGCAAAATAAGTTTCCACATATTGCCATAGAGAGAATAATATTAACACAAGTCTAATCTGCTGACGTATTCCGCAGCGTGACATCACACTATGGCCAAGCCTTTATTCGTATTGTTTTTACTTCCCCACCCCAGCGCGTTTTGCGAGGCGGTTTCCTTGGCATGTCTTGTCAAAGCAGAGATCGTGTCCCCCATTTACGGGATTCTCATCAATACGGACGTGGGTAACCCAACCGCGCCATTTATCACGGCGCTTGGGAGGCAAGTGAGTTTTACCAGGCTGGTGGGGACGCATAGCCGCATCCGCCCATATAGGGGGAAAAGGATCCACCTTTTTACCTACGCCTTCTTCCTCCTTTGCCTATCCATCTTCCGCGCACTCGAGATCCAGCGCCCAAGTCCGCACTTCCCACCTCAACCTTCTCCAGCCATGTCCAGAGCGGGAGGCAAGTGGATGGTCTCCTCCATCACGGAGGGCCATGTCAAAGAACTGAGGAAGGCCGGATACTTGTCTAACGACATTGCGCACCGACTTCCTGAAAAGGGGCAGCTCCTTCCCACCCCAAGGCCCCATGAGAGGGGTAGTATTCCTTCCCCATTTCCTCCGCGGACTGGGCTTTCCTCTCCACCCATTTGTTCAGGGGCTCATGTTCTACCATGGCCTGGATTTCCACGATCTGGCCCCGAACTTCATCCTCAACATCTCGGCGTTTGTCGTCGTGTGTGAGGCTTTCCTCCGCATCCGCCCCCATTTCGGCCTTTGGCTCAAGACATTCAACGTCAAGCCGAAGGTGGTGCGCGGCAGCCAGGCGGAGTGCGGAGGCGCCATGGCGGGCAAGATGGCCAACGTCCTATGGCTTGAGGGCTCCTTTGTGGAGACCCTGAAGGGGTGGCAATCAGGGTGGTTTTACATCACCAAGCCGCGTGACCTTGATTGGGTCGCCGCCCCTGAGTTCCGGTCCGGACCCCCTATGCGGCTCACGTCCTGGAAAGAGACGGGCCTGTAATGGGGTGACGAGGGAGAGGTGACTGGGCTGCAAACATGCATCCAATCCCTGGTGAACAAGCAGCTCAGGCTTGTGAACGTAGTCCATGTCATGCTCGTCCGCCGGATCCTCCCGTGTCAACAACGGGAATTCAATCTGTGGGAGTTTGAACCGGCGCAGCACCCAACCCTGAACAGGCTCTTCGACACGACGCACGAAAATGCCTGGAGGGTGCTATTCAAGGGCGCCTAGGCTCCCGCATCCGCTTCCGAGGATCGTGGATTCAGTACGCAGCGTCAAGCTAGTGCGGTGAGTTATCTTTACCTTTTACAGGACATTTGTTTCTCATAGTTTGACTCTATGCGGGATCTAAACTCCCTTACCTTTGACAGGATTGGTAGGCGAAGTCCGGACAGATCGACTATCCGGCTCCATTGCCCGAAGACCCAGCCGATGCCCGCTTAGCAAAGCTGCTGGCTCCGGCACCTTACGTGGTGCCGGAGAAGAAGGTCAAGAAGAAGACCACAGGGACTCGAAAGAGTGCCCGGCGTCTGGAGGTGTCGGAATCATCATCCAACGAAACCGAGACGCATTCCTCTCATGAAGACGAGGAGGAGGAAGAAGAATCCTCTCCCCCTCCAGCGGGGGGAGGAAAGAAGAGGAAGACCGCCCTAACGGGGGAGGCCGAAGGGTCCAAGAAGGGGAAGACCCTCCCTACGGACTACTCCAACGACGCCAATGAGGGTGAAGAGGAGTGGCCGCACAGGGCCAAGCGCCCGGCGGAATCGTAAGTATTCGGATACCAGAGTAACTTCATGATATTCCTTTGTTGCACAGCTTTCCCTAATGTCGAATATAATCATGCAGCCTGCCCAAGGATGGGCTCAATGAGTCGTCGAGCGGCTCCCTGGATTCATCGGACATGAATTTAGTTCCGCCCGCTGCCTACCCCTGTGCCGCGGACGACGCCGAAGTGGCGTCGCAACAAGTTCCGCGCCAAGAGGAGGTGGTCTTGGAGGAGCCGCGAGGCGACCTCCCGTACTCCGGGAGTAAAGGGGACAAGACCCCCCAGGGCTCCAAGTCCGGCTTTGCGTCGGACACCGCGTCGGAATCCTCAACGGTTCTGGACTGCGGTAGGCGACCTCCTTCTAAGAGGAGCAAGCCTACCGAGCCGGCGGCCTCCGTCCAACCGGAGGTGCCGGACAATCTACGGGAGGTGCTTAAGGGCGCCTCCATCGACGAGGAGCACCATACTATCATGAGTACGGTGATCCAGAAGGTTCAGTCCGCCAAGAGCAGACTGACTGAAGCTTGAGCTAGCCTCCTAACAGGCTTCGAGGTAAGTAAAAAATATGTAAAAATATTACCGCATAGATAGTAGCCCCTGATGCTCTGTTTGGCGTTCGAAAAGAAAAGCCGAATAGAGGATCTAATAAATTTCGTAGGAGTCTGACAAAAAAGAGTCAATATGCGTATGCAGGCTTCGCTGCTAGCCACTGCCGCACTGACTGCGGAGGTGGGTGCCCTGAAGCGGACCGAGCGGACCGAGCAACAGCTCGGCCTTGCTAAGCGGCAGCTCGAGGAGAAGGAAGGTAAGAGATACCTTATAGAAAAATATATAAAAATATGCAATTGCAAAAAATGACAGGATTATACTGCTTATTGTAGGGGCCACAACTAAGGTGGCGACCCTCAAGCAGGCGCTGTCCGAGGCCGAGAAGAAAGCGTCCACGGAGCGCACCGAGCGGGAGAAATTTGAGGCGCTGGTCGGCGAAGTGCGGCGAGAGCTTCAGGCTCTCATGAAAAAACATGAGAGTTTGGAGCTTGACTCGAAGACGCGGGCATCCGAGCTTGCGGCGGCCCTTGAAATTGCCAAGTCTGCCAAGTGCCAAATCCCAGAAGTCCCTCCAGGAGTTGGATGCGGTGAAAAAGATAGCGGCGGGTAAGGCATTCTTTATGCAAAGCAGACATATAAAAGTAAACTACTTGTTAGTTACCCGAATCCGGAGCTCTCTAGGGGCATTCGCAGATCTTCCCCGTAGCGTATCCGATGCCGCCGCATTCTACCGAGCCAAGGAAGGCAGCTCGATGGAGAACGTGTTCTGGTCTCAGTACGCTGAGGCCGGACACCCTGCGCCCTTGAGCGACCAGCTAAAGCAGCTGGTCGAGCTCCACAAGGCGGCCGAACAGGCCATGAAGGGCTTCATAGTTCGGCTGTGGCCTGGAGAGGCCCTGCCTGGGAGCTACTTCGGACTGGTGCGGCGGCTGGTGGAGGCCTGTCCAAGGTTCGAGGTCATCAAGCGCTCCGTCTCCATCGAAGGTGCCCGTAGGGCCCTTGCCCGTGCAAAGGTGCACTGGGGTAAGCTGGACGGTGAGAAGCTTGTGAGGGACGGGCCGCCGCCGGGGAAGGAGCATCGCAAGCCCGAGAACTATTATAAGGATGTTCTGGCGGGTGCCCGCCTCATGGCGGATGAATGTACCAGGGATGTAATTTTTGAATAAACTCGCTCATGTTGTCCTGTGCGCTGAAAACTTGTTCATATGCGCTAAGCAATGCTTTTTGAATTTAAAATATTACTTTCTGTGCGGCCGTTTATCAAAAATTGAGAGATGGCCAGTCGTCGGCTTCTGCCCCCATCCCACTAGTGCTGGGGTGTTCGGGATAAACCTGAGCGCTCTTTTTCCCATGATTGGGTCCTTCGAGGGAGGCGCTCAGCACAACGAACAATGCAATCAGACTATATATAATGCTTGAACACTCTCACTTAGCCATAGAACTCTATAATTTTAAATTTCGGCGAAGCCCCTAGTATTCGGAAGACCGAGTTCGGGGCGCTATCCACGCCTTGGACGGACAAAGCCGGTTCCTTGCTCGAAGCGGCATAAGTCTTTAAGGACTCAAAAAACCTCCCGAACAGCGACCAGTCTCTCGCCTCGTCATGACAGTCAGTTTTAGCTTTCTCTACTGAGGTGCTCAGCCCAGCTCAACTGGGGCACAATCGCAGTAGTTCTCCTAATGCTACCTTAGCCAATATAGCGGAACGTAAGGCACCAAAACATAGGAGCCGTGCAAACCCAACTATTGACCCAAATCATGATTCGGAGCCGATGCATATAGTGCTATAAGTTCGGGGTGCCGCACTTGTGAAAGTGTTCGGACTTCTCACACCATATTGAGGGGTACTGGAGCCCCTGGCGTATTTGCCGTACCATAGTGTACGGGTGTAGCATGTTATTAATGAACATATATGTGAAAAGAGATTAATGCAAAAGATAGACAAAAAGCTATGCATTGTTTATAAAAAGGCTGTGATCCAAGCAGAACGATACAAATAGTGCGGTAAGCATAGAGTTGGACTATTTAACATGTCCTATCCAGGGGCAGGCCGCGGAATTGTATGCAAAACAGGTATACTGCTCGTAATAGAGACCACCTGGGAGTTCCATAATGCGGCATGGCTTGTCTGCTTCCCTGGTTCTTGCATCGTTTGTGCGGCAGTTGAATTGCCGAACGGGTCGTCCGAAGTATGGAGTCCTGAAAGTAAGAGAAAAATAAAAAATAAAAAATAAAAAAAGAATTCGGCAGCCCCTTGTACGGTTTAAGCCGTGTTTTGGGCATGCCATGATAGTGCCCCTCCCCCTGTGCCCATGGTATTTCAAGAGCGTAGTTATGTACGCGAAGCACTGGTTTCGCTATATCACGAGGGCTAGGCTTGGGGCCGCATTGCTACGCCAGCTCGGAACGTGCCAGGCGGTCTTGTTGTAGGTTACTCCGGGCACGCTTGACAGTGTCCGGCCTTTTGAGGGCCGGACTGGAGAATTGCCTGGAGAGGCTGCTTTGTACTTCTGCTGCGAGCGCTACCGTGTGCTCCTCCGTTCGGAGGGAGAGTTCGGTGTTTCCGTTGACCGTGATTACTCCTCGAGGGCCTGGAATCTTGAGATTGAGATATGCGTAGTGCGGTACCGCATTGAACTTTGCAAATGCGGTTCGCCCGAGCAGTGCGTGATAGCCACTGCGGAACGCGACTATGTCGAAGATTAACTTCTCGCTTCAGAAATTATCCAGAGATCCGAAGACCACTTCAAGTGTGACTGAGCCTGTACAGTTGGTCTCTACACCTGGTATGACACCTTTAAAGGTCGTTTTGGTGGGTTTAATCCTTGAGGGATCTATGCCCATTTTCCGCACTGTATCCTGGTAAAGCAGGTTCAGGCTGCTGCCGCCGTCCGTAAGGACTCTTGTGAGATGAAATCCATCAATAATTGGGTCTAGAACCAATGCGGCGTACCCACCATGACGGATGCTAGTGGGGTGGTCCCTTTGATCAAAAGTGATCGGGCAGGAGGACCATGGGTTGAACTTTGGGGCGACTGGCTCCAGCGCGTATATGTCCCATAATGCACGCTTCCGCTCCCTTTTGGGGATGTGGGTTGCGTATATCATGTTCACCGTCCGCACTTGTGGGGGAAAACCCTTCTGTCCACTGTTGTTCGGCGGCCTGGGCTCCTCCTCGTCGTCGCTACGCAGTCCCTTGTCTCTATTTTCGGCATTTAACTTGCCTGCCTGCTTGAACACCCAACAATCCCTGTTGGTGTGATTGGCTGGCTTTTCGGGGGTGCCATGTATCTGGCACAAGCGGTCGAGTATTCGGTCCAAACTGGATGGGCCCTGAGTATTCCTTTTCAATTCCGCTGACCAGATTTGTAGCCTCTGAATCCGGCATTGACTGCCGTATCCTCGTTGTTGTCGCTGCTAACGTGGCGTTTTTGCTTGTTCAGGTGCGACCTGCCACTTTTGTCCTTGGTATCTGAATTACCAAGGTTCTTGGTTAAGTTGTTGCTGCGAGCTAGCCAGCTGTCTTCTCCCGCGCAAAAGCGGGTCATGAGTGTCGTGAGGGCTGCCATAGATTTCGGCTTTTCCTGTCCAAGGTGCCGGGCAAGCCACTCGTCGCGGATGTTATGCTTGAAGGCTGCTAGGGCCTCTGCGTCCGGACAATCGACTATTTGGTTTTTCTTTGTTAGGAACCGTGTCCAGAATTGTCTGGCCGATTCCTCTGGCTGCTGAATTATGTGGCTTAGGTCATCAGTGTCCGGTGGTCGTACATAGGTACCTTGGAAATTGTCGAGGAATGCGGCTTCCAGGTCCTCCCAAGAACCGATTGAATCTGCTGGCAAGCTGTTAAGCCAATGCCGGGCCGGTCCTTTAAGTTTGAGCGGGAGGTATTTGATGGCATTCAGATCATCACCGCGGGCAATGTGGATATGAAGGAGATAATCCTCGATCCATACCGCAGGATCTGTTGTGCCATCATATGATTCGATGTTTACGAGTTTGAAACCCTCGGGGATTTTATGATCCATTACTTCATCTGTGAAGCGTAGTGGGTGTGCGGCGCCTCTGTACTGGGCTATATCACGACGCAGCTCAAAGGACCTTTGTCTGTTGTGTTCGGCCCGACCGGATTTATTGTATCCGGAGTGACGATCACCGTCACGTGCCGTGGGGCGCCCATGCGATCCGTAGATCAATCTTGTTTGCCTTGCCTTGTCCTCCAGTATCTCTCGCAGGTCTTGCGCCTTTTCCCGTGCCTTAGCATGTTTTGAGCGGCGCCGGGGCATGGCTTGAGTGGAGGGCCGAAAGGCCTCTCTATCATGGCCACGAGGTGGCCGGTCGGCCATGTCATGTGCTGGTGATGTAGGTGCTTCCTCCTCTAATCGGGGTAGTAGCTTGCGCTTTGGGTAACTCTTGGAGGGGCGTTCGAGTTCATACTCTTCGGCCGCAAGGACGTCAGTCCATCTGTCAGCTAGCAAATCTTGATCAGCTTTAAGCTGTTGCTGCTTTTTCTTGACGCTGCTTGCCGTGGCTATAAGCCTGCGTTTAAAACGCTCTTGTTCGGCGGGATCCTCTGGCATGACGAATTCGTCGCCAAGGCTTGCCTCGTCTTCAGAGGGAGGCATATAATTGTCATCCTCAACCTCTCTGTCTGCCGCTCTCTCGTGAGGGCTGGCTTCTCCATCCTCCTGTGCTGAATCTTGCTGGAGGGGGTGTTCTTCGGCGCTATCTGGAGTATTGTTATCTCCCATGCCGGAATCACCATTTTTACTTTGGCGGGATTTAGAGCGGCGCCGCTGACGTTGGCGCTTGGGCTGTTTCTTGGAGGTGTCATCCCCCGCTGTTCCATCGCCATCTCCATCTTTTGGAGTGTCCACCATATAAATGTCGTATGACGAGGTGGCTTTCCAGTGCCCTACAGGTGTTGGTTCTTGGTTGTCTCCTGCATCGTCGTCCATACCGTCGATGTCTTCGCAGTCGAAGTCGAGCATATTGGTTAAGTCGTCGACAGTGGCTACGAAGTGGGTGGTGGGTGGGCATTGAATTTCTTCATTGCCCATATCCCAACCTTGCTGACCGTAGTCCGACCAGGGCTCTACTGATAAAGAGAGAGACTTTAGTGACTTCAGGATGTCGCCGAAGGGCGAGTGCTGAAAGATGTCCGCGGCGGTGAACTCCATAATCGGCGCCCAATCAGTTTCGATCGGCAGGGGCGCGGAGGGCTCGGAGTCTGGAGAGGAGTCCGGCCACTCGGAGTCATGGGCCTTGCAGAGTGCGGGGCTGGTGTTCGGCTCGATCGCCTTTGGGATCATAGCCCCCGAGGCGGCGTCCAACCGCTCATCCTCGATCGGTGCAACCGGCTCCGAATTAAGGGTCAGAACCGATGTGTGTGCGGCCTCCAGGGCACTGTTCGGTGGCAGAGCTAGATCATGCTCATCGAGATAGTGCGGCGCGCTCGTTTGTGGTTCGAATCCGTCGAAGATCAAGTCCCCGCGGATGTCAGCCGTGTAGTTTAAACTTCCGAACCTGACCTGATGGCCAGGGGCGTAGCTTTCGATCTGCTCCAGGTGGCCAAGCGAATTGGCCTGCGGTGAGAAGCCGCCGAAGACGACGATCTGTCCGGGGAGAAAAGTCTCACCCTGGACCGCACCATTGTTGATGATCAAAGGAGCCATCGGGCCTAAAAGCAACGATACAGAGGCACTCTCAATGAAAGCACCAATGTCAGTGTCAAAACCAGCGGATCTCGGGTAGGGGGTCCCGAATTGTGCGTCTAGGCGGATGGTAACAGGAGACGAGGGACACAATGTTTTACCCAGGTTCGGGCCCTCTTGATGGAGGTAAAACCCTACGTCCTGCTTGATTAATATTGATGATATGGGTAGTACAAGAGTAGATCTACCACGAGATCAAGGAGGCTAAACCCTAGAAGCTAGCCTATGGTATGATTGTTGTATGTTGAGGTTCGTCCTACGGACTAAAACCCTCCGGTTTATATAGACACCGGAGAGGGTTAGGGTTACACAAAGTCGGTTACAATGGTAGGAGATCTGAATATCCGCATCGCCAAGCTTGCCTTCCACGCCAAGGAAAGTCCCATCCGGACATGGGACGAAGTCTACAATCTTGTATCTTCATAGTCCAGGAGTCCGGCTGAAGGTATAGTCCGGCTACCCGGACACCCCCTAATCCAGGACTCCCTCACAGATCATCGTCCAGGTGAGGCCTATCGCACAAACCTCGATTGTCGTGGCACCAGCCACACTCCTCCGGGAGACTTTCGTCGTCCGATGACGACATTTCCTACGTTCATAATTCAAAGATTAAACTTGTACAATTAAATATATGTACTACAAAAACTAAATTAGATCATTATTATTCATCACGGGTTGACTATCCGTTTGTTGAGTCTTTTCTTGAAAACTCTCAGCTCACGTGGTGTATACATTCGACCGTTGGTGATGGTTGCTCCTCCATTTTTCCCTGAGTGCATTACACCAAAATGTCTAGCACACGGGAACAAAGGAGAAGCGAACCCCATGACAACAGTCGGGATTCTTCGTCTTCTCATATATATATGGTGGAACTCTCCCTCACTGATTCCTCTCTGACATTTGTGACCATCTGTGATGGTAGCTCCTCCTTTCGTTCCGAAGTGCATTACAGCAAATTGTCTAGAACACGGGAATGAAGGAGAAGCTACCCCACGACAATAGTCGGGATTGTTCGTCCTCTCATATATGGTGGAGACTCGACAGACTTAAATTCAACCCGAAATATCGTTTAATTATCTTTCTAAAAAAGGATTCGGCTGGTCTCACCTTGAGGTCGGAGGGGGTCGGTGACGGGGACGACCGTGGGGATGATGGAGGGGGGTTCCTAGATTTCTGTGACAACAAAAACCCTATAAGCTATCAACTAATCATATGCATACGCCTTGCATAGTGCTCTCCAATTTTAGCATTCAAAGTAGGAGTAGTTTTCCAATTTGAGCATTCAATAAGCAAAACCAAATCGTAAAATAAAGTAGTATTAAATTAGCATGCATTCAATTATAAGCAAAACTACATCATCTATTCCGTCCGTACATCGTCGAATATTATCACTAATACACCTCGAATACTATCATACATATATATAGCATCGCTAGTACAGCTAGAACCGTAGCGCCCGACGGGTATCGCCGCGGGCACTGGACACCCAAAGGGAACGAACCATCACATGATCATAGCTCCAGTGAGATCCCTGAAGAACCTACGAGGTATTGTCGAACTTTCCCTCCAACGCAACCATGTAGCGACGGACGTGCTCGTCCTCCTTGCTGACACGGGGAAGTACCACCTCCGTGGTTTCCGGAAGCCTAGGCACCATCACTGGCCCACGGGACTGCCACCAAACAAGGATCGGGTCAATGACGGGCTAGCTCCTCACCAACCTACATCCCTCGGAAGGTAGCACCTCCCAATACCAGCCCGGCGGAGCCCAGTCCCGGACATGGCCCCTCTGATCAAGCCGGCCTCCTCCGCCGAGTCGACGACGAGGATGCGGGATAGGCATCGTCGACGTCGATGCGGGAATAATTGCTTGAACTAAAAAATAAACTAGTTCTATTAATTTTCTTGCTAAAAATAAACTACTGCTATAGTAAAATAAAGTAGTTTTATTAAATCAACTAGTTCAACTACTAATAAAGCACTTACTATAAAAAAATAAAGTAGTACTTACTAAAAATAAACTACTTCTATATAAAGTAAAATAAAGTAGTTTTATTAAATCAACTAGTTCAACTACTAAGCACTTACTATAAATAAAATAAAGTAGTACTTACTAAAAATAAACTTGTTTAACTAGTTCTATTAATTATCGACCCCCCCTCATGTCGAAGTTATCGGGGAGGGGGTATATCGAAAACGACATACCCGATAAAAAATAAGAAGACGAAGAAGAAAAAAAAAGAGGAGAAGAAGAAAAAAACGAGAAGGAATAGAGGAGAAAAAAATAGATTTTAATCTATTTTTTTCTTCTCCTCTATTCCTTCTCCTTCTCCTCTTTTTTTCTTCTTCTTCGTCCGTTTCTTATTTTTCTTCTTCTTCTTCCTTCTTCCTCTTTTCTTTCTCTTTTCTTATTTCCTTAATTTCTTTCCTCGACAACCCTAACCCTAAACAGCACAAATAACTACAACGACTTCGCTTGCATACATATGAACAAATATGATCAATCATCTATGAACAATATAAAAACATCATATGATATATGAACAAAAAGATCACATCTATAAAAAAATCATCTAATCATATATTTTTGACGGCGGCTACGGCGGCGGCGGCGACGGGGGGCAGGGAAGGGGCGCGGGGACCGGGGCTCACTGGGGGCGGCGTCGGCGATGGCGCGGACTAGGGCGGTGACGACGCGGGGTGGCGTGGACCGGGGCAGTGACCGACGCGGGGTTGATACGTCTCCAACGTATCTATAATTTTTTATTGATCCATGCTATATTATCTACTGTTTTGGACATCATTGGGATTTATCATTCACTTTTATATTATTTTTGGGACTAACCTATTAACCGAAGGCCCAGCCCAGATTTGCTGTTTTTTGCCTATTTCAGAGTTTCGCAGAAAAAGAATATCAAACGGAGCCAAAACCCTAATTCCACCGCCGCAACCTTCTCTACCCACGAGATCTCATCTTGGCGCCTGTTCCGGAGCTCCACCGGAGGGGGCATCGATCACGGAGGGCTTCTACATCATCACCATAGCCCCTCCGATGAAGTGTGAGTAGTTTACCTCAGACCTTCGGATCCATAGTTATTACCTAGATGGCTTCTTCTCTCTTTTTGGATCTCAATACAATGTTCTCCCCCTCTCTCGTGGAGATCCATTCGATGTAATATTCTTTTTGCGGTGTGTTTGTTGAGATCGATGAATTGTGGGTTTATGATCAAGTTTATCTATGAACAATATTTGAATCTTCTTTGAATTCTTTTATGTATGATTGGTTATCTTTGCAAGTCTCTTCGAATTATCAGTTTGGTTTGGCCTACTAGATTGATCTTTTTTGCAAAGGGAGAAGTGCTTAGCTTTGGGTTCAATCTTGCGGTGTCCTTTCCCAGTGACACTAGGGGCAGCAAGGCACGTATTGTATTGTTGCCATCGAGGATAACAAGATGGGGTTTTTATCATATTGCATGAATTTATCACTCTACATCATGTCATCTTGCTTAAGGCGTTACTCTGTTTTTATGAACTTAATACTCTAGATGCATGCTGGATAGCGGTCGATGAGTGGAGTAATAGTAGTAGATGCAGGCAGGAGTCGGTCTACTTTTCTCGGACGTGATGCCTATATACATGATCATACCTAGATATTATTATAGTATAACTATGCTCAATTATGTCAATTGCTCAACAATAATTTGTTCACCCACCGTAAAATGCTTATGCTCTTGAGAGAAGCCACTAGTGAAACCTATGGCCCCTGGGTCTATCTTCATCATATTAATCTTCCAACACTTAGTTATTTCCTTTCCTTTTTTACTTGGCTTTTATTTTACTTTGCATTTTTATCACAAAAATACCAAAAATATTATCCTATCATATCTATCAGATCTCACTCTCGTAAGTGACCTTGTAGGGATTGACAACCCCTTATCGCGTTGGTTGCGAGGATTTATTTGTTTTGTGTAGGTACGAGGGACTCGCGCGTAGCCTCCTACTGGATTGATACCTTGGTTCTCAAAAACTGAGGGAAATACTTATGCTACTTTGCTGCATCACCCTTTCCTCTTCAAGGAAAAACCAACGTAGTGCTCAAGAGGTAGCACCGGTTCGTGGCAGCAACCGGGACAAAAGCACCCCTTTAGTCCCGGTTGGAGCCACCGACCGGGACCAAAGGTCACTTCTCAGCATCCCAAAGGGCGGGAAGTAGAGGCCTTTGGTCCTGGTTGGAGCCACAAACCGGGACTAAAGGGTGTGCATTGGTACCGGTTGTTGGCATGAACCGGTACCAATGTACGCCTTTAGTACCGGTTGGTAGCACCAACCGGGACTAAAGGCCTTGTGCTGCCCGTACCGCGGCACGAAAGTTTAGTCCCACCTCGCTAGCTGAGGGAGCTCGAGAGTGGTTTATAAGCCGCACTCTCGCTGCCCTCTCGAGCTCCTCTCAAATGCAGGCTTTCGGGCCTAAACACATTGTATCTGCCTGTGAGCCTATTGGGCCTTCTACGGGCCTGAATCCTGGCCCATGGGTGGGTTTCTAGTCGTATTTAGGCCATGGTGGCCCAGTAGGTGGCTTTTTCTTATTTTTTCCTAGTTTATTTCTTTTCTTTTTTGCTTTATTTATTTTATTTTGTTTCTACTTACAACAAAATACTTATTTATTTTATTTTATTTTGTTTCTAATTACTTATTTATTTTATTTTATGATAATTCTTTTTGCTATTAAAGTTTCTAACAAAAGAAGTTCTTTATGAAAATTCTTTTTGCTTTTAATGATTTTAAAAAGAAAAAACTTTGATAATTTTAGTTGCATCAATTTTATATAATTTTAGTTTCAGTAATACTAGAGGTTGCTTATAATGTTTTGAACAGAAAATACGTTGATAATTTTAGTTTCATAAATCTTATTTATGTTATTAAAGTTTATTTTATTTTGTTTCTACTTATATATTTTATTAAAGTTTATTTTATTCTGTTTCTAATTACTTATTTATTTATTTTTATGATATTTTTTATTTTCCACGCATTTACTGATTATTTCATGAGACCATGAAATTGAAAAGCACTACAAATGAACTCTGAAAAGGTTGAAAGTTGGCATGGTATCATCATTTCACGCACATAGCATGTGCAAGAAAGTAGAGAGGGTTACGGCAAAAACTGGATGCACTTCGTGTACAAAACGGACAATCTATTTCGGAGTATCAGGATTTCATACGGAAACTCGTCTGTTACAATAGGCATTTCATATGAAGTATGAAAAGGTTGAAAGTTGGCATGGTATCATCATAATAGTTGTGGAGAGAAAGTCTTCACTTTTTTTCGCTTGTGTGCTTTGCTTATTGCGCCGTAACCATGGATAATTTTCATCGTTTATCAGGATGCTTGGGTCAGCCTTGACTTTGAAGGGAGGAATTTCATGAAGCTTTTCATAATCTTCAGACATGTCTATCTTGCCCTCCACTCCCACAATGTCCCTTTTTCCTGAAAGAACTATGTGGCGCTTTGGCTCATCGTATGATGTATTCGCTTCCTTATCTTTTCTTTTTCTCGGTTTGGTAGACATGTCCTTCACATAGATAACATGTGCCACATCATTGGTTAGGACGAACGGTTCGTTAGTGTACCCAAGATTGTTCAGATCCACTGTTGTCATTCCGTACTGTGGGTCTACCTGTACCCCACCTCCTGACAGATTGACCCATTTGCACTTAAACAAAGGGACCTTAAAATCATGTTCGTAGTCAATTTCCCATATGTCCATTATGTAACCATAATATGTGACCTTTCCCCTCTCGGTTACTGCATCAAAGTGGGCACCACTGTTTTGGTTGGTGCTCTTTTGATCTTGGGCGATCATGTAGAATGTATTCCCATTTATCTCGTATCCTTTGTAAGTCAATACAGTCGAAGATGGTCCCCTGGACAACGAGTACAACTCATCACAAACAGTGTTGTCACCTCTGAGACGTGTTTCCAACCAAGTGCTGAAAGTCCTGATGTGTTCACATGTAATCAAGTTGTCACACTGCTCGGGTGTTTGGAGCGCAGACTGTTCTTGTGTTCATCGACATACGGGGTCACCAAGGTAGAGTTCTGTAGAACTGTGTAGTATGCTTGAGACCAAGAATACCCGTCCCTGCATATTATTGATTCTGCTCCTAGCGTGCCTTTTCCAGTCACTCTCGCATCATACCGCGATTTAGGGAGACCTATCTTTTTAAGGCCAGGAATGAAGTCAACACAAAACCCAATGACATCCTCCGTTTGATGGCCCATGGAGATGCTTCCTTCTGGCCTAGCACGGTTACTGACATATTTCTTTAGGACTCCCATGAAGCTCTCAAAGGGGAACATATTGTGTAGAAATACGGGCCCAGAATGACAATCTCGTCGACTAGATGAACTAGGACGTGCGTCATGATATTGAAGAAGGATGGTGGGAACACCAGCTCGAAACTGACAAGACATTGCGCCACATCACTCCTTAGCCTTGGTATGATTTCTGGATCGATCACCTTCTGAGATATTGCATTGAGGAATGCACATAGCTTCACAATGGCTAATCAGACGTTTTCTGGTAGAAGCCCCCTCAATGCAACCGGAAGCAGTTGCGTCATAATCACGTGGCAGTCCTGAGACTTTACGTTCTGGAAGTTTTTCTCTGGAATATTTATATTCCCTTTATTATTCGCCTTTGAAATGCTTGCCTTTCTTTCGACATTGATGGTTGGTCGGGAGAAATCGATGATGGCCCAGGTACACATTCTTCCTGCATCTGTCCAGGTATATACTTTCGGTGTCAGCTAAACAGTGTGTGCATGCGTGGTATCCCTTGTTTGTCTGTCCTGAAAGGTTACTGAGAGCGGGCCAATCATTGATGGTCACGAACAGCAATGCCTTTAGGTCAAATTCTTCCCCCATGTGCTCATCCCATGCACGTACGCCTGTTCCATTCCCCAGTTGTAAGAGTTCTTCAACTAATGGCCTTAGGTACACATCAATGTCATTGCTGGGTTGCTTAGGGCCTTGGATGAGAATTGGCATCATAATGAACTTCCGCTTCATGCACATCCAAGGAGGAAGGTTATACATACATAGAGTCACGGGCCAGGTGCTGTGATTGCTGCTCTGCTCCCTGAAAGGATTAATGCCATCCGCACTAAAAGCAAACCATACGTTCCTTGGGTCACTTGCAAACTCAGCCCAGAGCTTTCTCTCGATTTTTCTCCACTTCGACCCGTCAGCGGGTGTCACAGCCCCAGATCAGCCCTTGTTTGTTTTTGCTTTAGCATCCATGCAACATGTTTAAATTTTATGAAATTTGAAATGGGGATGACCAAGCCCTAGCACCAAAGCATTGCAAATAGGTTCAACTTCAAAATATTTTCAAAGAACCCAAATTGGTTTGCAAAAATGTTCATGATTACTGGAAAAGGGTGAAAACCATATCCAGAGATGATGGATATTTTTCCAAGACATTTTTGGATTTTTGAATAAACCATATTGTATTTGACTTTCGGCATTTAAATACTATAAATAATTTAAATGTTCAAATAAATGTTGGAAATTGTTAAGGGTCACTGAAATAATTCAGAAAGCACCCATAATTGTTTCCAGGATTTTATAAAATGATTTGATATTTTAAATCAAATCAAAAACAAATTGCAGAAAATAGAAAAGATAAAATAGAACAGAATTATAAAAAAAAGAGCAGAACCACCTGGACTTACCTGTGAAGCCCACCTGGTGGCCCAACAGGACCGGCCCAGCGCGGCCCAGCCCACCCTTCTCCTCTCGTCTTCCTCCCCTCGCACCGAAGCTGCTCGGTGGCGAGCGCTGGCGATGCCCCGGCCACCTCCTGCTTCCCCCGGTCTCCCTAGCGACGCCACGACGACGCCTCGTGTCCCCTCGCTCCTCTTCCTCCCTCGCTGCTCCCTCTCTCTTCCCGAACACTCTCCCCCTCCTCTGTTCTCCTCACCGAACGCGCCCGCCGCCGCCGACGAGAACCACCGCGGCCATGGCCTCTCCCTCGTCCCCTTGAGCAGCTCAGAGGCTCCGCCTCGACGCCCTCGCCCTCTCCACCAAGTCACGCCACGCCAGGTACCCGGGAACACCACCACCACCGTCGTCTTCAAGCTCGGCGGGGTGAGATCGCCGCCGCCGTTTCGTCGTCACCAAGCCATCCCCGAGCCCACTAGCCTGCTCTGCGAGTTCACCATGAGCACCGGACTCTTTTCCCCCTCTTCCCTGCCTCATTTGCACCGCGTAGCTATCAAATCCGCCGGAGCCGCGAGCCTACCACCGCCGGCGATGTCGCCACCGCCGCGCTAGTCACTGGAGCTTGTGTCCGAGCACTCCATCGTGCTCAGCACGCTCCTAGTAGCACATATCACCCCACCACCGTCCTCCCCGTGCACCCCAACGCTAACCCGCACCAGCCCCGAACTCCGGCCGCCGCGGAAGCGGACGCCACCGTCGATCTAAGTCATCTCCGGCGACCCCACTAGCACCAGACGACGCGGACGAGGCTCGGGGTTCCAACGGTGCCATCCGCGCCTCGAACCGTGGCCCGTGCTGCGATTCCGTGCATCGCCGCCGTCTCGGACCTTGCCGGCGGCTAGACGCCGGTGGATTAGCCCCGGTTGACCAGGGATTTGACCCCCCCTGGGTCACTGACGTGTGGGCCCGTCCCCTGCTAACTTTTGGTTAAATTAATAACTAATTTTAGTTAAGCCACTGACTCACTGACATGCGGGCCCCGCCCGGCTAACCAAGTTAGTTAGGGTTAAGTATAATTAGGTTAGTTAGTCCAGACACTGACACGCAGGGCCCACAGGTCAGTTTGACCTGGACGGCGCCCGTTGACCTGCTGACATCACCCCAACGTCATGTTGACATAATTAACAATTTTCTGGAATTATTTTAATTCTAAATATTCAGGAAATTTCAGAAAATGACTAAAACTTCAAAAATTCATAGAAAATTAACCGTAACTCCAAATGAAATAAATTATATATGAAAAATTATCAGAAAAATTCAAGGAATCCATCTGTACCATTTTCATGCATGTTAGAAGAACTTATAGCTGCTGTATAGCACAAATAATTAAATGGCATTTGAATAATCACATATGGAGTTTGAATTTGAATCTTGTATTCAAACCAACTTCATTTAATCTGTTGCTAGTTGCATTAGCTCATAACACATTCATATTGCCATGTCATGAGCATGCATCATATTGTGCATTGCATTGATTGTATTTCTTCTTTGTTGCCGGTATCTGTTCCCTCCCGGTAGACGATGTTCTGACATTGTGATCGTTGACACTGATGAAGACTCAATGTTATCTTCAGAAGTGACAGGCAAGAAAACCCCCTTGTGCATTCCGATACAATCCCACTCTCTCGCTCCTGCTCTCTTGTACTGCATTAGGACAACAACGATTCATCTGTTACTTGCTGCGGTAGCTGAACCCCTTTATCCTTTGCATGACCTATCATTCCACAGTAAATAGATGAAACCCACTAGCATGAGTAGGAGTTGCTTGAGCCCTATTGTGCCTACTCATTCATGTTTGTTTGTCATGCCTGCTACTGCTTAGAGTTGAGTCAGGTCTGATTCATCGGGATGAATCAGAGGTGTGTGAACATGTCCTACCGTGTGTGAGCTAAGTGTGTGAACACGATTTGATAAAAGGTAACGGTGAGAGGCCATGTAGGAGTACATGGTGGGTTGTCTCATTGAAGCCGTCCTCAGGAACTGAGTTCTGTGTTTGTGATCCATGATTCAGCTACTACCATACATTGGGCCCTGAAATATGACCCCGCTCGACTTCTTATTCACCCTAGTCCTCTGTCCAAGAGTTGCAAGTAGTTTCTGGTGTTTGTAGCTTACTGGAGGCCATGGATAGCGCTGACCGTAGGGGTGGGCTGTGATGCGGTAGGTACGTGGCACGGTGTACCGGATGCCCGTTTGGTATCTCGGGAACCCTGTTCACATCGTTTGGGGCTGTGAGCGAAACTCCGGCCGGATCTCCTCATGGATGGAACCCGAATAGGCGATAAACCTGGACTAGAGACTTGAGTGTTTAGGTAGGTCGTGGTCTACACCCACGTCGGCTTTCGCTTGAAGTCTGCCGAGCACATGTCGTGTGCAGACGCTAAGTGGTGGAAACATGTATGAAGAAGTACACCCCTGCAGGGTTAACATCATCTATTCGAATAGCCGTGTCCACGGAAAAGGACTTCTGGGTTGCTTATATCAGTTCATAGACAAGTGAAAGTGGATACTCTAAAATACGCAAGATAAGCGTGAGTGCTATGGATGGCGTTCTCGTAGGGAGACGGGAGCGGATCCATAGTGGTGTATTGATATGGTGAATATGTGGACTCGTGTGCGCCACCTCAAAGAGTCGCTTGCAGTCGTAGTTCAGGATAGCCACCGAGTCAAAGCTGGCTTGCTGTAGTTAAACCCCACCATCCCCTTGTTGAAAATGATGCATATGTAGTTAGTTCTGATGTAAGTCTTCCTGGGTACATTTGTACTCACGTTTGCCTATTTTATGTTTTGCAGAGAGACTTCAGTCTCACTAGTAGTTCCACGTGGCCTTCGACGTTTAGCTTGTTATCTCAGCTACGATCTTGTGCCCTCGGCAGGATCTGGTAGATAGTCAGGCTTTCAAGCCTTTTTCATTTATAGATGTCTGTACTCAGACATGATAGCTTCCGCTTGTGCTTTGATTTGTATGCTCTGAATGTTGGGTCGTAAGACCCCTGTTTGTAATATCTCGCTCCTCGGAGCCTAATGAGCAAATACTTGAGTTGTAGAGTCATGTTGTGATGCCATGTTGTACTGGCACATATCGAGCATATTGTGTGTATGTCATTGAAATGCTTGGTATGTGTGGGATCTGACTATCTAGTTGTTTATTCTTAGTAGCCTCTCTTACCGGGAAATGTCTCCTAGTGTTTCCACTGAGCCATGGTAGCTTGCTACTGCTCCGGAGCACTTAGGCTGGCCGGCATATGTCCTTCTTCGTTCCTGTGTCTGTCCCTTCGGGGAAATGTCACGCGATGAATACCAGAGTCCTGTTAGCCCGCTACAGCCCGGTTCACCGGAGTCCTGCTAGCCCAGTCCTATAGCCTGGATTCACTCGCTGATGACCGACACGTTCGATGCTGGGTCATGGATGCCTGTCCCTGTAAGTTTGTGCCACTTTGGGTTTACGACTAGCCATGTCAGCCCGGGCTCCTTATCATATGGACGCTAGCGACACTGCCATATACGTGTGCCAAAAGGCGCAAACGGTCCCGGGCAAAGGTAAGGCGACACCCGTTGGAATACCGTGCGTGAGGCCGCAAAGTGATATGAGGTGTTACATGCTAGATCGATGTGGCATTGAGTCGGGGTCCTGACAGCGTTGGTATCAGAGCTTGACTGCCTGTAGGATTACCAAGCCAAACTGGTCGAAGTTGAGTCTAGAAATTCTTTAGTTATATAAGGGAATTGATTGTGGGATGGAACGTAAGGCTCTTTTACTCCTTATACCTCATGCCCTTCTGATCTGAGTCATCTTATCTTTCCTGCGGGGTTAAGGAACTAGGCTTTCTCCTCTTTCTATCAGGATCACGTGTTACTGATCTGTAGACTTGTAAGATTGTTGGACTTAAGCCTTTGTTCAGTTCCTACTACTTCTATATGTTACTGACGATCTCGAAACCTTGATATTGTGCTTCTGAGTGGTTATGCCACCATTTTTGTGAATGTCTCAAATCTTTTCTGAGCATTTACAGCCGTTATGCTGTCCGAGTCATCCCAGGTTTCTACAGAGTCTAATGCATTTGCAAATCCCTTCTTCCCGTTTCCGATGTCCTTTTGGTCAGATTAATCACACAAATTGTTGAGTTGAGGTATTCTATTGCCTTGACATTTATGTGGGAGTTATTATTATGACCCTAGGTGTCTTAGGGGATCATCTAGTAATTTAGCCATGATTTGTGTCCCAGTGTGATGATTCTGACTATCATTCTCGTAAGCAGCCCGTGATGCCGCTTAGTAGTAAGTATTCTATTCCTGGGTTTTGAACCCGAGATTCACTCTACTTACTTCATGTTGATAGTGTTTTCTAGTTCCTTTAGGATATTAGTAACTTTGCGATAGTCCTCGGGGTCCGTGGTATTTTCCTTCTTCCAAATACTATGAACTACTTATGGTAGAAGTTTGTTGAACCAAAAGATCACAACAAGAGTGATCTCGAAGAGTTCTCCATTCTATATTGCGACTCTGCCAGTCCTACCTCTCTACATGGCTTATCCGGAAGAAATATGTTGAACTTCGTTAGACATGCTAATCTATGCATCCACAACTCAGAAAGTTATATGTTCCTTTGAGTTGTCTCTCTTTAGTTGTCTTCCGACCCTCGTCTATCAATTGATAGTCAAGAGTATGCGTGCGTTTGTTTATCGATGCCTATTACTCTTGTGGTCCGTCAAGCCATTCTGTCCTGATTGACTAGGAGAAACAAACTCCAGAACCGACCCATATCCAGGGTTGGGTCAAAAAAGTTGTGCTCCGCAGATCAAATTGCTAATCCAGCTTTTGGTTCTGCTCTACCTTGGAGTATTACCCCCTTTATGTCAGGGTTGTCATGAGAACTGCACCAACTCTCATGAATTTTGACGTAGTGATACTTCTCACCATCATTAGTCATTCCTCGGCACTCGTATTGATGCAACCGGAATACCGACAAATGAATTGTGATGTGTGAAATCAATACTCCCAGCAACCTCGTTGCTTGGTAGTTAAAGGATAATAATTTCATTCTTAGCGTGTTGGTTTTTGAATCATCCTTCTAAGACTGATCGTGCTACCTAGTCCTTATTTCGGTGCACCCTTCGATCGATGAGTTAGGATCTTGTCAAGTCCTCGCTCATCTGATTATATCGTCTTGCCCTGAAAAGCCAGATTGTTCTCGAGCTTAGTAACATACCGGTGGTTCGTGAATTTCCGAATATCTTCTCGGAAGTATTGCCAGGTTGTCCCCTGACTGCTATGTTGAGCTCGTGATCAAGTTGGTTTCTTGTGAACCACTTTCTCTCCAAGAATCGGTGTTAGATATCCCTGAGCTAGTTGGTTAAGCTAGACAACAACTTGGAGAGTTGGAAGATAGAAGCTTGCCTGACTTAGTTCGTTCCAAAGGGATATTGTTGTGCAGTGTGTGTTGAAGAAAGATGATATCTTCATCGATTGGTCCCTGTAATCAGTTGCTGGACCTATTGTCTTATCAATCCTTCGATTTGAGTGTGGGCTATCATCAAATCAAATCAGTACCAACGATGCTCGTAATGTTGTCTTACTCGTGGTTGATCCCTCGAGCATACACCCTTACATCTTTGGGTCTGACCAATACTATCACCTTGTTCACATAGTTATGGAATTCCATCTCCACGGGAAGCTGGATGAATTGTTGTTGAGCCCATCGACAACATCCTTGTCCTCTCCATAATTTTGCTGAACATCAACCTAGTGTTGGAAACTTGTGTAAGCATTTCTTCGTGTTTCGTTCATGAAGCATATGTTTGGATGAAGGTAGTGACTTCCTTTAATTCATGTGCATCCGATGCAAGTTGCCGCCGTGGATTCGAGAAAGTCAATGTTGCTTTCTTTGGAATCATTCCAAATTAGTCATGGATACGTGCAAAGAATTTTGTGGTTTGAAGACTTGCAACCTTCAATCTATATGTATCCCTAGCACACCAAGCCACTGGTTGATTTGTTCAAGGAGAAGGAGTTCCTTCATAAGAGCTAATCCGGACTTATGTAAGGACTTCGATATCCTCGATGATGGTTCCCAACCTGAACTCGGTAGTGTTTTATTATAAGACTACCTTGTGGTCATGCTTGTCTGGGACAACGTGTTCACATGTTTGTAGCAGAACCGGCTCATGTTTTGGAGCTTACTATCGTAGTTCATTCCCCGAGAATCTCGCAACGTTGTCTCGTCGAATTGTGTTGCAAACTTTCATTTATCTTCCTAGACTCGATGAGTCTGGAATATCCTGACACCAACCAGATCTGAATCTCAGGCAGATATGATGGTTGGAACATTTCCCAAGAACTATAATATTGGTCCCTCGATAACCGGTAAGGTGGATGTCGTGGCCAACACACCCAGCCAGAAGACCTATTATTGTAGTATCTTGATTGAAGAAGTTGGCCACCTTCCCATAAGGACTTCGTAGGATTTACTCCCTAGTTGTGCCTTATGATTTTTGTCTTCCCGAAGTCCGACCTTTTACTTGATGTTCTAGATACCAAACCATTTCAATGAATGGGATACGCTAGCACATCAAGGAGAACATTAGAAGCGGAGTGCTAAATGTCTCTCGGTCGATCATCCAGATTTTGTCCCCTTGGCCTCCCTAAGGTAAAATCTGAGAAGTGTTATCTTCCTTTGCATCTGCATCATCCATCATCATTCATCATGGTAGCAAGTTGTGTTGCCAGGATCCTTGACACGGATATTGGTAAAATCTTGATGAATATGGAGATGCTCAAGTTCTTGAGAGCATGCACAAGCGCTAGGTGTTATCTTCGGCACTAACTGGGTTGCTCTCAGTTTCCTCGGCAATGCTATGACCTTTCAAACAGTGAATTCACTCTCTATTGTTGGGTTCTTCCCCAGTTACCAGAATCATTCCTAGCATTTGCATTTTGTTCCCATGCTTGCACCGCCAATGTGCCATTCTACCATGGGTCTATTCCATTTCCGGTGGTAAGCAAATTCATCCATTACGTTGTCTTCAACAAGGTAATCCACATCATCCAAGTCCGAGTATGCCATTCTACCGACCCCCTCCAAACGATCGCTCGAGAATTGCCTTAGGCTGGTTTAAAGAGTTTCAATGATCTTTGAATCAAAGGTAATTCTTTTTGCCACTTGAGAGGTTATATCTAGGAGTCACGGTTCCTAAGGTGTCTCGTTGTGGTATCATGGCAACTCAACTCCTCGCTACGTTGACAACCGTTCACCACCCTCTTAGGTGTGGAATTGTTGTCTACTTAGTGAGCCCTCGTCATCTGTCTCACTCCATTTCTTCAGATGTATGCTTCGTGTCTCAGCTCAAGAGATGTTGCTATGACTCACCTTGTGAGCTGATCCTAAGTTGATTGATCTTCGAGAAGATCGATTCTTCCGGAGTTGTCCTTTTCCTCTTGCTGTCATGCTAGTTGGAGTTCTCAGAGCTAGACGACAAGACAAAGATGGGGATCGAATCAACGCTTTTATGAAATGCACCTTGGATCATGAAGATTATACTAGTTTGCGTTCCCCCTTCACCTTACCCTACGCTTGAATCTCGGGACGAGATTTTTGTTTAGTGGGGGTGAGCTGTCACAGCCCCAGATCAGCCCTTGTTTGTTTTTGCTTTAGCATCCATGCAACATGTTTAAATTTTATGAAATTTGAAATGGGGATGACCAAGCCCTAGCACCAAAGCATTGCAAATAGGTTCAACTTCAAAATATTTTCAAAGAACCCAAATTGGTTTGCAAAAATGTTCATGATTACTGGAAAAGGGTGAAAACCATATCCAGAGATGATGGATATTTTTCCAAGACATTTTTGGATTTTTGAATAAACCATATTGTATTTGACTTTGGGCATTTAAATACTATAAATAATTTAAATGTTCAAATATATGTTGGAAATTGTTAAGGGTCACTGAAATAATTCAGAAAGCACCCATAATTGTTTCCAGGATTTTATAAAATGATTTGATATTTTAAATCAAATCAAAAACAAATTGCAGAAAATAGAAAAGATAAAACAGAACAGAATTATAAAAAAAAGAGCAGAACCACCTGGACTTACCTATGAAGCCCACCTGGTGGCCCAACAGGACCGGCCCAGCGCGGCCCAGCCCACCCTTCTCCTGTCGTCTTCCTCCCCTCGCACCGAAGCTGCTCGGTGGCGAGCGCTGGCGATGCCCCGGCCACCTCCTGCTTCCCCCGGTCTCCCTAGCGACGCCACGACGACGCCTCGTGTCCACTCGCTCCTCTTCCTCCCTCGCTGCTCCCTCTCTCTTCCCCGAACACTCTCCCCCTCCTCTGTTCTCCTCACCGAACGCGCCCGCCGCCGCCGACGAGAACCACCACGGCCATGGCCTCTCCCTCGTCCCCTTGAGCAGCTTAGAGGCTCTGCCTCGATGCCCTCGCCCTCTCCACCAAGTCACGCGACGCCAGGTACCCGGGAACACCGCCAACACCGTCGTCTTCAAGCTCGGCGGGGCGAGATCGCCGCCGCCGTTTCGTCGTCACCAAGCCATCCCCGAGCCCACTAGCCTGCTCTGCGAGTTCACCGTGAGCACCGGACTCTTTTCCCCCTCTTCCCTGCCTCGTTTGCACCGCGTAGCTATCATATCCGCCGGAGCCGCGAGCCTACCGCCGCCGGCGATGTCGCCGACGCTGTGCTAGTCACTGGAGCTCATGTCCGAGCACTCCATCGTGCTCAGCACGCTCCCAGTAGCACATATCACCCCACCACCGTCCTCCCCGTGCACCCCAACGCTAACCCGCACCAGCCCCGAACTCCGGCCGCCGCGGAAGCGGACGCCGCCGTCGATCTGAGTCATCTCCGGCGACCCCACTAGCACCAGACGACGCGGACGAGGCTCGGGGTTCCAACGGTGCCATCCGCGCCTCGAACCGTGGCCCGTGCTGCGATTCCGCGCATCGCTGCCGTCTCGGACCTTGCCGGCGGCTAGACGCCGGTGGATTAGCCCCGGTAGACCAGGGATTTGACCCCCCTGGGTCACTGACGTGTGGGCCCGTCCCCTGCTAACTTTTGGTTAAATTAATAACTAATTTTAGTTAAGCCACTGACTCACTGACATGCGGGCCCCGCCCGGCTAACCAAGTTAGTTAGGGTTAATGTTAATTAGGTTAGTTAGTCCAGACACTGACACGCAGGGCCCACAGGTCAGTTTGACCTGGACGGCGCCCGTTGACCTGCTGACGTCACCCCAACGTCATGCTGATGCAATTAACAATTTTCTGGAATTATTTTAATTCTAAATATTCAGGAAATTTCAGAAAATGACTAAAACTTCAAAAATTCATAGAAAATTAACCGTAACTCCAAATGAAATAAATTATATATGAAAAATTATCAGAAAAATTCAAGGAATCCATCTGTAGCATTTTCATGCATGTTAGAACAACTTATAGCTGCTGTATAGCACAAATCAATTAAATGGCATTTGAATAATCACATATGGAGTTTGAATTTGAATCTTGTATTCAAACCAACATCATTTAATCTGTTGCTAGTTGCATTAGCTCCTAACACATTCATATTGCCATGTCATGAGCATGCATCATATTGTGCATTGCATTGATTGTATTTCTTCTTTGTTGCCGGTATCTGTTCCCTCCCGGTAGACGATGTTCCGACATTGTGATCGTTGACACTGATGAAGACTCAATGTTATCTTCAGAAGTGCCAGGCAAGCAAACCCCCTTGTGCATTCCGATACAATCCCACTCTCTCACTCCTGCTCTCTTGTACTGCATTAGGACAACAACGACTCATCTGTTACTTGCTGTGGTAGCTGAACCCCTTTATCCTTTGCATGACCTGTCATTCCACAGTAAATAGATGAAACCCACTAGCATGAGTAGGAGTTGCTTGAGCCCTATTGTGCCTACTCATTCATGTGTGTTTGTCATGCCTGCTACTGCTTAGAGTTGAGACAGGTCTGATTCATCGGGATGAATCAGAGGTGTGTGAACATGTCCTACTGTGTGTGAGCTAAGTGTGTGAACACGATTTGATAAAAGGTAACGGTGAGAGGCCATGTAGGAGTACATGGTGGGTTGTCTCATTGAAGCCGTCCTCAGGAACTGAGTTCTGTGTTAGTGATCCATGATTCAGCTACTACCATACATTGGGCCCTGAAATATGACCCCGCTCGACTTCTTATTCACCCTAGTCCTCTGTCCAAGAGTTGCAAGTAGTTTCTGGTGTTTGTAGCTTACTGGAGGCCATGGACAGCGCTGACCGTAGGGGTGGGCTGTGATGCGGTAGGTACGTGCCACGGTGTACCGGATGCCCTTTTGGTATCTCGGGAACCCTGTTCACATCGTTTGGGGCTGTGAGCGAAACTCCGGCCGGATCTCCTCATGGATGGAACCCGAATAGGCGATAAACCTGGACTAGAGACTTGAGTGTTTAGGTAGGTCGTGGTCTACACCCACGTCGGCTTTCGCTTGAAGTCTGCCGAGCACATGTCGTGTGCAGACGCTAAGTGGTGGAAACATGTATGAAGAAGTACACCCCTGCAGGGTTAACATCATCTATTCGAATAGCCGTGTCCGCGGAAAAGGACTTCTGGGTTGCTTATATCAGTTCATAGACAAGTGAAAGTGGATACTCTAAAATACGCAAGATAAGCGTGAGTGCTATGGATGGCGTTCTCGTAGGGAGACGGGAGCGGATCCATAGTGGTGTATTGATATGGTGAATATGTGGACTCGTGTGCGCCACCTCAAAGAGTCGCTTGCAGTCGTAGTTCAGGATAGCCACCGAGTCAAAGCTGGCTTGCTGCAGTTAAACCCCACCATCCCCTTGTTGAAAATGATGCATATGTAGTTAGTTCTGATGTAAGTCTTGCTGGGTACATTTGTACTCACGTTTGCCTATTTTATGTTTTGCAGAGAGACTTCAGTCTCACTAGTAGTTCCACGTGGCCTTCGACGTTTAGCTTGTTATCTCAGCTATGATCTTGTGCCCTCGGCAGGATCTGGTAGATAGTCAGGCTTTCAAGCCTTTTTCATTTATAGATGTCTGTACTCAGACATGATAGCTTCCGCTTGTGCTTTGATTTGTATGCTCTGAATGTTGGGTCGTAAGACCCCTGTTTGTAATATCTCGCTCCTCGGAGCCTAATGAGGAAATACTTGAGTTGTAGAGTCATGTTGTGATGCCATGTTGTACTTGCACATATCGAGCATATTGTGTGTATGTCATTGAAATGCTTGGTATGTGTGGGATCTGACTATCTAGGTGTTTATTCTTAGTAGCCTCTCTTACCGGGAAATGTCTCCTAGTGTTTCCACTGAGCCGTGGTAGCTTGCTACTGCTCCGGAGCACTTAGGCTGGCCGGCATATGTCCTTCTTCGTTCCTGTGTCTGTCCCTTCGGGGAAATGTCACGCGATGAATACCAGAGTCCTGTTAGCCCGCTACAGCCCGGTTCACCGGAGTCCTGCTAGCCCAGTGCTACAGCCTGGATTCACTCGCTGATGACCGACACGTTCGATGCTGGGTCATGGATGCCTGTCCTTGTATGTTTGTGCCACTTTGGGTTTACGACTAGCCATGTCAGCCCAGGCTCCTTATCATATGGATGCTAGCGACACTGCCATATACGTGTGCCAAAAGGCGCAAACGGTCCCGGGCAAAGGTAAGGTGACACCCGTGGGAATACCGTGCGTGAGGCCGCAAAGTGATATGAGGTGTTACATGCTAGATCGATGTGGCATTGAGTCGGGGTCCTGACAGCGGGTGCTCTCAACTTCCCGTCTTTCTTACGGTCCTCACTGTGCCATCGCATCAACTTGGCATGCTCTGTCTTTCTGAAAAATTGTTTCAACCGTTGTATTATAGGAGCATACCACATCACTTTCGCAGGAACCCTCTTCCTGCGGGGCTCGCCCTCAACATCACCAGGGTCATCTCGTCTGATCTTATACAGCAATGCACCACATACCGGGCATGCGTTCAAATCTTTGTACGCACCACGGTAGAAAATGCAGTCATTAGGGCATGCATGTATCTTCTCCACCTCCAATCCTAGAGGGCATACGACCTTCTTTGCTGCGTACGTACTGTAGGGCAATTCATTATCCTTTGGAAGCTTCTTCTTCAATATTTTTAGTAGCTTCTCAAATCCTTTGTGAGGCACATCATTCTCTGCCTTCCACTGCAGCAATTCTAGTATGGTACCGAGCTTTGTGTTGCCATCTTCGCAATTGGGGTACAACCCTTTTTTGTGATCCTCTAACATGCGATCGAACTTCAGCTTCTCCTTTTCACTTTCGCACTTTTCACTTGCATCAACAATGATTCGGCGGAGATCATCATCGGGCACATCGTCTGGTTCCTCTGGATCTTCAGCTTCCTCTTGATCTTTAGCTTCCCCTGTTGCAGCATCACCATATTCAGGGGGCACATAGTTGTCATCGTCCTCTTCTTCTTCGCTGTCTTCCATCATAACCCCTATTTCTCCGTGCTTCGTCCAAACATTATAGTGTGGCATGAAACCCTTATAAAGCAGGTGGGTGTGAAGGATTTTCTTGTCCGAGTAAAACCTTGTATTCCCACAATTAGGGCATGGACAACACATAAAACCATTCTGCTTGTTTGCCTCAGCCACTTCGAGAAAATTATGCACGCCCTTAATGTACTCAGAGGTGTGTCTATCACCGTACATCCATTGCCGGTTCATCTGCATGCATTATATATAATTATGTGTGTCAAAAGTAAGAAAATTAGACAAGTATCTATCTAAAGTAAGAATTTTTTTCTTTCAAAAAGAAGATAAGAACAAGAGGCTCACAACGGTGGTGCCGGCGACGAGAGGTGAAGATGAGGACGGGGCGTGACAAACCGCTAAACCTAGACAAATCTCAGAAAAAATGGAGCTCGGAGGTCGAGCTTAGAGAGGAGAAAGCTTAACTAGTGTGGCTCGGGTATTTCGTCGAACAGCTCACATGCATAAGAGGTGAGCTAGAGCACCCAAATGCCCTTCCTCGTCAGCCAGCAAAAAACAGAGCACTGTGGAGTGCTTTGCTCGCCAGCGATGGGGTATATATAGGCAACTCAATTGTCCCGGTTCGTGGCTGGAAACAGGACTAAAGGCCATCCTTCTTTCCCAGTTCCTGCCACGAACCGGGACCAATGGTTGTGGGCCAGGAGAGAGGCTCATTGGTCCCGGTTCGTGCCAAGAGCCGGGACAAATGGGCCCAGACGAACCGGAACCAATGCCCACGAGGCCCCAGCCAGCCCCCTTGGCTCACGAACTGGGACAAATGCCTCCATTGGTCCCGGTTCGTGGTAGAACCGGGACTAATGGGCTGGCCAGGCCCGAACAAAAGCCCCTTTTTCTACTAGTGTTATTCTATAGCTTGATCTGCCAAATGCTATTAAGGAAATGAAGTTTCCTCCTTGATCAAGTTATCAATCCTTATTGCGTGTATGCTTCCTACTCAACACCTGAATAATCAATTTGTACATGCTGATATATATTAATATGCTATTTTGTTGGTGCATAAGAGATAATACATGCATGTGTAATCTACAATTTCAGTGAGCTAAAACCCTATTGTTCTCATGTTTTTTGTCATGGATTATTTTATTCTCATGTAAACTATAGGAAGAAAATCTCATGTATGTACAGAACTGAACTGAAGCTACCATGGAAATTACATTCTATAGCTGTGGGTCGTTTCCGGTATGAACAAAATTAATACAATACCTCCTCTTTTCACCAAGAACGAAACTCAGGACAAACGCTGCTGCCAAGGGGGCTGGCGCTCCAAAGAAAGCAAAGCAGTAATTCTTCCATCGGTTGGACTAGATATGTACATACAGTATGACTAGCGCTTCTTGGGTTCCATGTTTGATACAATCGTGCTAAATAATGTGTCATCATATAACGATTGTGGTTTCTCTTTTCCTCACAGAATCTTCTGCGATCTGCTTGCTTATCAACCTAGGTTTACCTCTAGATGGGTGTGTTTCTGAAGAACGCTTCTCAGCTCTGCTGCGCCATAGCAACGGTCTGACCATGGGGTCCGGAGATCGTCAACTCAGCACATTTTTGGGCATGCACATGATGTATTTTGTGCAGCTTTCTAAGGCAAAGATTTGACACCAGCAGACCCATGTCAGGCCACTGCCATAGCAATTCCTCTATTTAGGCGCTCGACTAACAAATGCATAGGTTTCTGTTACAAAAGGTTTAGAATCATTACCCTTGATGCTTGAATTTGGACCTTGCACCTTACTTGGGTAACATAGATCCAAATGGCACATTGTCCAAATACACGTTCAAAACACTTCGGGTTTGACATGGTCTCTATCCTTGATCAAACATAAAGTTACTAAAAAAGGCAAATATTTCTCAACACGAACATGGTTTCAATTGGGTCTCTGCGCCATTTGGTGCACCGGGTCATCTAGTTCCAATGAGAAGCAGCTGTCATACTACAGCTTGAAGAAATATACAGTCCATTGTACCCTTTCCAATAGTGATTGTACTGCTCTTCATATCAGAGCTCCGAAGCCACATCCAACTATCGAACCAAGATCTTCACTTGATACCGGAGTCACACTGGTAGAAAAAGGGCCTGTCCCGGTTCGTAAGGGCCTTTTGTCCCGGTTCTGGAACCGGGACTAAAGGGTCGGTACTAATGCCCTGTCCCTTTAGTCCCGGTTCAATCCAGAACCGGGACAGATGGGCCTCCACGTGGCCTGTGCGCGGAGCCCAGGCAGGAGACCCTTTGGTCCCGGTTGGTGGCACCAACCGGGACCAATAGGCATCCACGCGTCAGCATTTCTGTGG